>NC_025993.2:180692955-180767360 GCF_000442705.2 Elaeis guineensis | reverse complement strand
AGAAAGTGACCCTCGCCTGCAGTATTAACGCCCAAGGCACCCGACGGTAGAAGGTTCGCCAGCAACATCCGAGCTCCCTCAGATGGATAGCTGCCTCTCTCCGCTAGATACCTCAACCGAGCTTCGGCGACAAGCCTGGACTCCTCGACGGCCACAGTAATGGCCACGACTCTGCTCCACTTCCTGCGGCCACAGTAATGGCCACGACTCTGCTCCACTTCCTGCGACGGATTCCGTGGCTCCACCACTCTCTGGCAAGTCGCGACAACGGAACTGCTCCACTCCCGCAACAGGCTCCACGTGGCAGGCCACGGTGATAGCCACGACTCCACTCCACTACTCTTCATAACAAACTCCTCCTGGCCCCGAGCGGCCCACTACCAGGCGGTTACAAACGTCGCTATCAGTCTGTTGCACCTCCGCCTATAAAAAGGGGACCCAGATACGTTATTCTCTAAGCTCTAATTTCTATCTCAAAACTCTGCTAAAATTTTCGTTCGAGCACTCCATTCTTGTTGAGGCAGAGAACTGACTTGAGCGTCGGAGGGTCTTGCCGGAGCACCCCCAACTCTGGTTTAGACTTTCTTTGCAGGTCCCGCGGCGACCGCGACTCCCTCGACTCCAGCTTCTCCGACGCGGTGGATTTTTGCACCAACAGGATTGGCGCTAGAGGAAGGGCGTGTCTTCGCAGTACCCTTGTTCTTAAAGGAGCGCTCAACGGGACCGCCTCCAGTCATCTTCTCCGACATCCTCTCCTCCAGTTTCCTGCCTGATCTCCACCTGATGCCTCCCCGAAGGGCATCCTCCAGGCGGTCGACGGCCTCCGCGGCCAGATCTCAGCGGGCTCCGCAAGCCCCGGCCCCATCCCATTTCCCAGGCTCCTCTTCCTCCGACAGCAGTCGGCATGGAGCAGTCCGATGATCGGCCTCCGATCGATTTCACCAACACCATCTCGGAGAATCCCGACAGGGAACAACCGTGTATTGGCCGGACCTCCCAAGCGGCAAAGGATTGAGGAATCCATAACCTTTACTGAGGAAGATGCTCGGGGAGTTCAATTCCTCATAACGATGCGGTTGTAGTTTCTTTAAATATAGCTAATTACGATGTGCCGCATTCTTGTCGACAATGAAAGTTCGGCCGATATTTTGTTCTACGATGCCTTCTCAAAAATGTCCATCCTTGACGGTCGTTTGGGGCCGATTAGCTCCCCTCTGGTAGGGTTTACCGACGATGCTATCCCGATGGAGGGGGTAATAACTTTGACTGTAGCTGCGGGTCGATATCCAAGACAGTCCAGGGCTTTGGTGGATTTCTGGTGGTGAAGGCGCCGTCAGCCTACAACGCAATCCTCGGCCGACCTGGCCTCAACGCCCTCCGGGCCGTGGTGTCGACCTACCATCTGAAATTGAAATTCCCTACTAGCCAGGGGGTCGGAGAAGTCAAGGGAGACCAAGCCCTGGCCAGACACTGCTACAGCATAGCCTTGCAAAGAAGTGACCAATCTGACCTCTGTCCGGTTGATGGATTGGACGCCGCGATGATCTCGCTGAGGAAAGGGGCGGGCCAATCGAAGATCTGGTTTCGATCCCTTTGAACGATGGGAATACAGAGCATGTGGTGAAGATCGGCTCCAACCTGGGGGAAGAGGTGCGGACGCAGCTCATTGATTTCCTACGAAAGAATGCGGATGTTTTCGCTTGGGTTCCAGCGGACATGCCGGGGATTGACGCAGAGGTCATGGAACATCGTCTGGCCGTTGATCCAAAGCATCGACCGACGAAAGAAAAAATCCGAGGTCATGCACGGAAAGGCAAAAAGCGATAGCCGAGGAAGTGGATAAACTCCTGAAAGCCGGATTCATTAGAGAGGTCAATTATCCTGACTGGATTTCCAACGTTGTCCTAGTCAAAAAGGCAAACGGCAAGTGGAGGATGTGTATAGACTTCAAAAAGCTGAATAAAGCCTGCCCAAAGGACAGCTACCTCTCTGCCAGGATTGATCAACTGGTGGATGCAACCTCGGGCCATGAGCTTCTCACCTTTATGGATGCATTCTCCGGCTATAATCAAATCAGAATGGCGCCAGAAGATGAAGAAAAGACTGCTTTCATTACTAACCGTGGTCTTTACTGTTACAGGGTCATGCCTTTCGGCCTCAAAAATGCAGGTGCGACCTATCAGCGGCTGGTGAACAAAATCTTCAAGGAGCAGATCGGCCGCAACATGGAGGTCTACGTGGATGACATGCTCGTGAAAAGCAAATCTTCAACGAACCACGTCGCCGACCTCGAGGAGACCTTCGGCGCCCCTCGAAAATTAAGATGAAGCTGAACCCGACTAAGTGTGCTTTCGGAGTGACCTCGGGGAAGTTCCTGGGCTTCATGGTATCGGGGCAGGGATTGAAGCCAATCCGGAAAAATTCATGCCATCCAGGAGATGGCCCCCGAAGTCGATAAAAGAGGTTCAACGCCTTACAGGGAGGGTGGCAGCCCTGAATCGCTTCGTTGCGAGGTCGGCCGAACGGTGCTTACCCTTCTTCCAAACCCTCAAGCGGCCGAAGAACTTCTGTTGGACCACTGAGTGTCAACAGGCGTTCGAAGAACTAAGGAGCTACCTCGGCTCGCCTCCGCTATTGGCGAAGCCCGAGCCTGGGAGGAGTTGTTCTTGTACCTGGCGGTCTCCCCTATGGCCCTCGCAGCAGTTCTTGTCAAGGAAGAAGCAAAAATTCAACGGCCGATCTACTACATCAGTCGCGCGTTGAGAGACGCCGAAACCAGGTATACTAAATTAGAGAAACTAACTTACGCCTGTTGATTGCAGCCCGGAGGCTCCGACCTTACTTTCAAGGGCACACCGTAACGTTGCTCACCGACCAGCCGATTAAGGCGATTCTGCACCGGGCGGATGCTTCGGGAGGATAGCGAAATGGGCGATCGAGCTCACAGAATTCGACATCAACTATCAACCTAGGCCGACAGTAAAAGCCCAGATATTGACAGATTTTATAGTAGAATGCACTATCTCGGAGGAGGCCGAACCTGAACAAGGTGAAGTTGACTGGCCTGAAGTCCCGACTGAACTCCCTCTGAAGAAGAAATAGACCCCCCTGATTGCTTTTGGCCCTCTATGTGGACGGATCCTCCAACATGTCGGGCGCAGGCGGGCCTGA
Source organism: Elaeis guineensis (assembly GCF_000442705.2). Taxonomy (NCBI): domain Eukaryota; kingdom Viridiplantae; phylum Streptophyta; class Magnoliopsida; order Arecales; family Arecaceae; genus Elaeis; species Elaeis guineensis. The sequence continues at coordinate 180,764,189 of NC_025993.2, read as the reverse complement.
TTTTGATCAGTCCGGAGGGGATCGTCGTGGAGTACGCGCTGCACTTCGAATTTCCCACAACGAATAATGGAGCGAATACGAAGCTCTGATCAGGATTGAGGATCGCCAAAGAATTAGGAGTAGATCGGCTCTAAGTTTACAGCGACTCCAATTGGTGGTGGGACAAGTTAGCGAAAACTATGAAGCACGAGTGGACACATGGCTAAATATCTTGAAAAGATAAGGAGCTCGTCCCCGCTTTAGTAGCTTCAATATCAAGATTCCAAGACGAAAAATACAAGGGCCGATCTTCTCTCCAAGTTGGCACTGGTCCGGCTGAATTACCCAATGGTGTTCTCTTTGAAGTTTTGAAGTCCCGAGTACGGAAATCCGGCCCGTGATGGAAGTCGGCCATGAATCCCAGTCTGGATCGACCCTCTAGTGCATACTCAGAGACGGGATTCTCCCTCATGATGCGAAAGAGCTCGAAAGCTCAGAAATCAGCCTCACCGATACATCCTTTATGAGGAAAGTTAACAGAGATCATACTCTTTGCCCTTTTAAAATATCTCCGGCCTTCGAAGCTGACTACGCCTTGTGGGAGGTGCACGAAGGAATCTGCGGAAGCCATCTGGGGGCTAGATCCTTATCCCACAAGTTGCTCCGCCAAGGGTATTACTGGCCGACAATGTATCGTGACTCCATTGAATACGTCAGAAAGTGTGACCGATGTCAGAGATATGCCAACATCCAGAGACAGCCCGCCTCCGAGCTTACACCCTTGAGCGCCCCATGGCCGTTTGCGCAATGGGAATGGATATCCTTGGACCCTTTCCCGTGGCTCGGGGTAGAGGAAGTTCCTCCTGTAGCAATTGACTATTTCATCAGTGGGTTGAAGCCTGAAACGCTGGCGAAAATCACAGAAGCTAAAGTGCAAGATTCGTCTGGAAGTCATCATTTGCAGGTTCGGCCTGCCCGGAACCTAATTATGATAATGCGCAAATTCGGGACAGATTCGTGATTTTGTGAGACCTAAACATTCCCACAACTTCACATCGGGTAGCCCATCCCTCAGGCCACGGCGAAGCCGAAGGCCAAAAACTCTTGCAAGGAATCAAGACAAGGCTCGAAAAAGCGAAGGAAACTTGGGCAGACGAACTTTATCATGTGTTGTGGGCGTACCGAACTACCCAAAGGTTGCCCACGGGGGAGACCCCCTTCGCTCTAGCCTTCGAACGGAGGCTGTTATCCCAATTGAGCTCAAACTCCCGTCGGCACGAGTCGTGGCATTCAACGAACATCACAATTCGCAAGGTCTTAAAGCCAACCTCGACTTGTTAGAAGAAAATGGGAGGTAGCTCAAGTTCGGATGGCAGCCTACAGACAGAAAGTCGCCCGCTATTACAACTCTCGGGTCAAAAATAAAGTCTTTAGAGCAGGAGACCTAGTGCTTCGACGAGCCGCTGTCTCGCAACCTCAGGATCGAGGAAAGCTTGCCCCAAATTGGGAAGGCCCGTACGAAGTCAAGGAGGTAGTCCGGCCCGAAACTTACTACCTCAAGGAGCTCGGAGGAGCAGACCTCCCGCGACCATGGAGCTCGAAAAATTTACGAATGTATTACCGATAACTTTACTTTAAATAAAAGTTTTATATCCACATGTCTTCTCTCTTGGCACGAGCCTATATCGACAGGACAATCGAAACAAACGTGTCGGAGCAGGAGGAGAACTCATCTCGACACAATCGAAGGCCCGGTTACACTTAGACCGGATGGGGGGAGAGGCCCTGCAACGCCCATATGTGCCCCCACAGCCCTGTTAGGGACAGGAGGAGAACCTCGCCCTAACAGAGCAAAGTCGAAGGCCCGTTATACTTAGACCGGATGGGGGAGAGGCCCTGCAACGCCCATATGTGCCCCCACAGCCCTGTTAGGGACAGGAGGAGAACCTCGCCCTAACAGAGCAAAGTCGAAGGCCCGGTTACACTTAGACCGGATGGGGGGAGAGGCCCTGCAACGCCCATATGTGCCCCCACAGCCCTGTTAGGGACAGGAGGAGAACCTCGCCCTAACAGAGCAAAGTCGAAGGCCCGGTTACACTTAGACGGATGGGGGGAGAGGCCCTACAACACCATATGTGCCCCACAGCCCTGTCAGGGACAGGAGGAGAACTCGCCCTAACAGGAGCAAAGTCGAAGGCCCGGTTACCTTAGACCGGATGGGGAGAGAGGTCCTGCAACCCCATAGTACCCCCACCGTCCTGTTAGGGATAGGAGGAGAACCTCGCCCAACATGAGCAAAGTTGCCCTAAATGAGCAAAGTCGAAGGCCCGGTTACACTTAGACCGGATAGGGGGAGAGGCCCTGCAACGCCCATATGTGCCCCCACCGTCCTATTAGGGATAGGAGGAGAACCTCTCGTCCAACATAAGCAAAGTCGCCCTAACATGAGCAAAGTCGAAGGTCCGGTTACACTTAGATCAGATAGGGGGAGAGGCCCTGCAACGCCTATATATACCCCCACCGTCCTGTTAGGGATAGGAGGAGAACCCCGCCTTAACATGAGCAAAGTCGAAGGCCCGATTACTCTTAGATCAGATGAGGGGAGAGGCCCTGCAACGCCCATATGTACCCCTACAGTCCTGTTAGGAACAGGGAAGAACCACGTCCTAACCTGAGCTGAAATCGATTACATCAGAAATAGGAGAAGGACCTCGTCCTGACACCAACTAAGATCTGGTCATTCAAGATTAGATCAGAAAAAGAAACCTTCTCAGTGGCCCTCCGCGCTCCCCGACCCACTAAGGGCTGAGGGAAAACCCTCACTCAAGAAAAGGAAAAGAAAAAGGAGAGGGGTTAAAAAGAAAAGCGACGAACTGCATCAGCGACGAATGAAAAACAAATTACATCAAAGACACAGAGACCTCATCTCAGCGAGGATTGGGGTTCTTATCAAAAATCTTCGGTCTCCAAAGAGCCCTCAATGCAGGCCAAGGATAAAACGGCTTCCTTGGGGCGACGAGAAACTTAGACCTCCGAGCTCGAACTCTGAAAGGAGACGTCCAAACTCGAACGATTTCAGATAAATCTGCGGCCATAAACAAAAGACGATCAATGCGACGATGATCGGGTACCTCCGAACGGCATCGATATCAAGCAAGGCAAAAGTCAAAAGAAGCTCGGCAAACGATAATTCAACACGTGAGTAAAAGAGGTAACGAAAAATTTCCTTCTCATGTCATTGACTAAGTAAGCATTACAGAACCCTTGAGACTGAAGAAGAAAGATGACAAAAAAAGCGGCCAACGTGGTGACGACCAGAACCGCCAGACAACGTCGGCATCAAAGAAAAAAAAAGAGGGGGGAATACCACACTAACAATAGTGAATGAAAGAAGTTCGTAAGTGACAATTTGACGCAAAGTACGGAGAAGGTAACAAAAATCTCCTTTCCATTCTTGATTAACAAGGGTACGGTACAAAGCCCTAAGGACCGAGGAAAAAAGAACATTACTACAAGACTTGAAAAGAATACATTAGAAACAGCTCCAAGCTTTCGACTTCTCCTTCCGGTTCCATCTTTCTCAGTAGTATCTCCCAGCATATGTGATGAATCCATCGGCTCTCGCCCCCGCCTCGTTCCGCACTATTGCCGAAACTCCAACCCTAGGGGAAAAGGGGAGGATAGAATTCGAGGGGTGACGGCAGCGACGACCTGTATCAGAAAGAACCGGAAGCACCCCGGAGGCCGCGATGACGTCGGAGGCATGCACCGCCACTGCGTCCTCCCCGATAACCACCATCCCAGGTACTCGCGAGGTCGGCATGCCTACTTCTACCGCCCCCGCATAAGTTCTACTGTCCCGCCATCACGCCGACCACTTCTGGTCCCTCGACCCCGACGACATCAAGGAACCCGTCACGGTTTTATGACGGCAACTCTACCCCCTTGACCGGTGTCGCCCCGTTCAACTACTTCAAATTCTCGGGTAGGACACGCTCACCGCTGGTTTCGTTATTAAATCTCTATTGTGAAGGAATTCTCCCTCGAGCCCCTGCGAAGCTGTGGGAGCCCTCGGTGGCAGTTCGGCAGTCGCTGAACTTGCAGGCCACTATTTCCCCCCTCCTACTCCTCTCGATCAGCAGCATCCTCTCGAGATTGATCTCCGGGGCAGAAGCCACGACGGGAGATTCCCCGAAAGGGCTCGGAAGACGGAAGGTAGCAGGAAGCCGGCGGAAATGGCGAAGATTGGCACGAAGAATGCTTAGGGTCGAAAAAGGTGCTGATGGGTGGCTAAACTCTCGGGCAGAAGAAAGGCGTCGTCTGGACTCCTCAGGCGAAATGAAGCCACTGGAGGGAAGGAGGAGACTTAAATAAGCGACGGGATCCGGCACAGTTACGGTGGCGGATATCCCTAGGTCAACCAATGCCCCCCACGCGTCCCACTCACCGTGGCGTAGAGCTGACTACCGACGAGATCATTATGGTGTGCGCTTGGATAACGCTCCAACGAGAATTTCGAAAGGTCTCTTCGGATCGTCTCGATTTGAAAAGATTCCAGCACGCGCGCATTAAATGTCAGAATTTTTGAGGGCGGTCGTGCGCGGGATTCAAGGGAGCAACTTCGGCTGTGAAAATTTTTCTGTACTTCCTTCATTCGAAACTCGAACTCAGAAGTAGGGAGACTGGTGTTGGTATAAAATACCCCTAGCCGAAGTTCGTGTCAAGAGTGACCCTTCAGGGATTTCGCCGACGTCTGACCTTCGACGACATTTTTTCGAACCTCCCCGACGGTTGAGCCTCCGCAACGCTCCCGAGTTTTGCCAACGGATAAACCCTACTAGTGTCAATCGGATTCTCCGCGACAGACGGACCCCATCCAAGTGTCTACGATGGTCGACCACCTTCTAGCCTTCATCCGGGCTCCTACGGGAGCCGGGCTTCTTCCCCGAGTTCCAACTGCAGGTAGCCTTCGTCCGGGCTCCTACGTGAGCCAGACTTCTTCCCCGAGTTCAACTGTAGGTAGCCTTCGTCTGGGCTCCTACAGGAGCCGGACTTCTTCCCCGAGTTCCAACTGCAGGTAGCCTTCGTCCGGGCTCCTACGAGAGCCAGACTTCTTCCCCGAGCTCCAGCTGCAGGTAGCCTTCGTCCGGGCTCCTATGGGAGCCGGTCTTCTTCCCCGAACAGGTAGACTTCGTCCGAGCTCCTACGGGAGCCGGACTTCCGTCCTGAACTCCTATTGCAGGTAGACCTCACCCGAACTCCTACAAGGGCCGGACTCCGAGCTTCTACTGCAAGTAATCCACTCCGAGCTTCTGCTACAAACGATCTACTTCAAATTTCTACTACGAGTGGTCCGCGCTGCAAGCGATCCACTCTGAGCTTCTTCTACAAACGATCTACTTCAAATTTCTACTACGAGCGGTCCGTGCCGGATTCCCACTGTAAGCCTTCACCCGAGCTTCCATTGTGGATGAATTCCTTCCAGATTTCTATCGCAGACAGGCTTCGGTCGAGATTCCTCGACAAATGATCTCCGTCCGAGCTTCTACGGAGATCGGACTCCGACCGAACTTCTGTAGCGGATAGATTCCGGACGAACTCCTACGACACACGGAATCCAGCAGCTGGACCCCTCCTGCGGATGAACCTCTCCAGCGCTATCCGGCATCCACAGCCGGCCGACCCTCTGTCGAATTCTGTGCGAAACCGAACTTCGTCTGCGGAAAGCCTCTGACCGAGCTCCTACAGAAAGTGGCCCTCGCCTGCAATATTAACGCCCAAGGCACCCGACGGTAGAAGGTTCGCCAGCAACATCCGAGCTCCCCTCAGATGGATAGCTGTCTCTCTCCGCCAGATACCTCAACCGAGCTTCGGCCGACAGGCCTGGACTCTTCGACGGGCCACAGTAATGGCCACGACTCTGCTCCATTTCCAGCGGCTACAGTAATAGCCACGACTCTGCTCCACTTCCTGTGATGGATTCCACACGGCTCCACCACTCTCTGGCAAGTCGCGACAATGGACATTGATCCACTCCCCGCAACAGGCTCCACATGGCAGGCCACGGTGATAGCCACGACTCCACTCTACTACTCTTCATAACAAACTCCTCCTGGCCCCGAGCGGCCCACTATCGGGCGGTTACAAACATCGCTGTCAGTCTGTTGCATCCTCCACCTATAAAAAGGGGACTCCAGATATGTTATTCTCTAAGCTCTAATTTCTATCTCAAAACTCTACTAAAATTTTCGTTCGAGTATTCCATTCTTGTTGAGGCAGAGAACTGACTTGAGCGTCGGAGGGTCTTGTCGGAGCACCCCCAACTCTGGTTTAGACTTCCTTTGCATGTCCCGGCGGCGACTGCGACTCCCTCGACTCCAGCTTCTCCGACGCCGGTGGATTTTTGCACTAACAGGTCAGATATTTTTTGGACTTTTTATCCTCTGTTTGATTTAGAGATGGACTACATAAAGGAAGGATAGAGAAGAAAAGATGAATGAGAGAGAGGATGGATGAATCTTCCGCATATCTTCTCATAAGTTTGGTGAAATACTGGAAGATGGATGTAAATAATTCTCTTATCTTTTTGATATAGAAGGAATGAAAAAAAGGATGGATGATATTTGTATGATATTTTTATTAAATTATTTTTTATAAAAAAATATTATTATTAAATTTATAACACTTATTGATACTAAAAAAGTAGAGCAATACACAAACTTATAATCTTTATAATTAATAATTATATAAAAATTTTACAAATAATTAATTTTAACTTAATTTAATTTAATAATTAATTTGATAAATTAATTATATATGATTAAATTTATTAACATATGAATTATGTAAATAATTAATTATTTTATAATTTAATTTAGATAATTAATTAATTTTATGTAAATAGTTAACTAAAAATAGTGAATATAAATAAAAAAGAAGGTAATTATAATTATTTACTTATAATTATAGAAATTATGTACTAAAATTAAAATAAATAGTAATAAAATTTTAGTATAGTATAGATAAAATAAGAAATATACAAATAAAATGAATAAAAATGTGAAGTTGTTAGATTTTATAAAAAAGATAAAAAAAAATAATTTTGTTAATATAAAAATCTATCCTTCACATATTTCATCTATTTTTTTTTTTATCCTCTCAAATTAAAAAGATACAAATTAGTAGACCCAAATAGATAATGAATAATTTTTTTTTATCTATTTTTTTAAAAAAATTTTGAGCTAAATAGTGGATAAGAGGCATCCATCATTCGTTTCATAATCTCAACCAAATATTATTAATGAATCAGGGATTAAATGGGTACTATCATTCCTTTCAAAGCACCTACCCAATGTGTACGGGGTACTAATTAGCCCAGTCTGCTCTTGCTTCGTGTACACACAGGTGCAAACAGTAGTTATTTAGTTAAACAATATATCTTTGCCCACAAGCATTGCTTTAGGGCTAAAATCGGATCATATATGGATTATATATTAATATATTTATATTTATATTTATTTTATTTAATAAATATAAATATAAATATAAATATTATTTAGATATAAAATTTCATATCTATATTTATTTTAAATAAATATAGATATAATTCAAATATTAAAATTATAGATATAATTATAGATATAGATTAGATAATTAAACTTTAAACTAAGAATGAAAGATGTTACTAAATAGATGATAAATTAAGTTAATAGTATATCTATATGATCATATATTTTTTTAAAAAATTAATAAATATAATATAAAATTATATAAGATTATATATATATTCAAATACGGATTGGATAGTTGTTTATCCATTTTGTTTTGATAGACATAGATATCGATATAGATATTAATTAAATTTTTAAATTTTTATCTATATTTGAATTGATTAAAATATAAAAATAAATAGGAATGAATATTATCGATACTACTTTCATCCTTATATTGTTTTGATGCCGTCACAATCCGATTGTAGGAATGATAAGTATAATATGTTTACCATATAGGTACCTATCATAGAAAAGTCCGTGAACATTTCATGTGATAGCTATTTTAGATCAGCCCCATCTTCATGGCAAATTGACCAGATAAACTTCCATCTAATATTACAATAACAAGGAAGCTTCGAAGATCAAAGAGTTTGCTGTTTGCCCAACAACTCAAAACCCATTAATGGAAAAAAAAAGAAAAAAAAAAGAAAGAGGACAAAAATAAAGCCACCGAAGAAAACTGACCTGGAACATGACCAAGGTGTACGGTAGGTTGCCGGTCTCCACCGATGGCACCAGCAACCGCCTCATCTCCGTCGATGGTGTGAAGTCCCCGAACTCATCAACCGTCGAGTCGGAGCGGGCGACGACGAAGAGAACCCCCTCCCCCGTGCACTGGATCTCTACCCGGCCCTCCCGGTCCACTCCGAGCCGGCCGGCCAGTGGGTGGAATGGCACTAAAGCCTTGCCCAGAGCCGCCTTCAGGGCCCCTACCGACGAGAAGTTTGGGAACCCGTTAGGCCGGTAGAAATATACCGTTGGCGTGTGACCCCGGGACCACACTAGGTCCAGGTTTGACAACCAGATGTCATGCTTTGGGGTGTCGTCGCTCGGAGTCACCAAGGAGGTCTCCAATATCTCCACCGTCTTCCCCATTCTTGGAGCTGATACTATCTCTACAGCTCTATCAGTGTTGTAATCAAACCCCAAACAAACCCTGCTATTTATGGGAATACAGTAACGAAATGTTTTCAAGACACTCAGGCCATAGCGTGGGATCCACCACAATGTAGGTTGTAGCCCACGATACAGCCAATTATGTTTCACCTCGTGTCCCTCCCTTCTCCCATCAGAGAAATTATGATTTCACTACGTGCTCCAAAAGACAGTCTAGCTTTTTTTTTTTTTTTTTTTAACAAAAAAATAATTTAATTTTTTAATAATTAATTTATTTTTGATCGTCAGATTAAAGATTAATAGCATAAATTTTTGATGCATGACTCATGTGATAAATATTTTAAATATTAAAATTATTTAAAAATTTAAATGAATGATAAATTCTATAATTAAATTGAATATTAAGATTTTTTTTTTATCAAAAGCCTCAGCTTCACTCCTCTTTTTCCACTCCACTTTTAAGCCGTAATTTCTCGATGCAGAAAGTTGGCAGAGCTGGAGAAGGCCGAGGAGGAGCTGCTGAAGGCAGAAAAAAAAAGAGGAGGAGGAGGAGAGGGGGGGGTTTAGAGAAAGCGGATGGAAGAGGAGGAGGAAAGGGCGGCATATAGTGGTAGAGAGGCAAATGATAGAGTGGTGGGTGGAGAAGAAGGAACAAGACAGCATGCGGCAACGAGGAAGTGAGCAACAGAGTGGTGGATGGAGGAGAAGGAAGGAGGCAGCGTGTGGGGGGAGGTGGCCAAAGGAGGAGGAGGAAGGGGGCCGCATGCGGCGACGGGGAGGCAAGTGACAAAGAGGTGGACGAAGCAAAAGGAGGAGGGGGTGGTATGCAATCATGGGAAGGCGAGTGACGGAGAGATGGACAAAGGAGAAGGATCTATTAAATTAAATTTTCTTTGAATATATGATATTTCTATTAAATTTTTTTGAATGTATATCTCATCTATAATAGTATCCTCATCAGTAGAAGAATTATCGTGTGGCTCAAACTGCTGCATGGATAAAAAAGGATCAACCTCGGACTACTACATGGATGATGGACTGGCCTCATACTGCTATGGCTATCTGAATTATTGGGGTTGATCAAAAGACAATCCATCCTGAAAAGTTCGTAAATCAATATCATCAAATCGTCCACATCGAGGCATGATAATGCCTAACATTCACAAATAGAAATAAAAATAAATTAATATATATTATCAAATAATAAATACAATACTGATTTAATTGCTAAGAAGAAGCAAGATCTACTAAAATAAATATGATGATATATACAATATTTTATATAGAATGAATACATCTTAAATATCTCTTACTAATTAAATCAGTCAACATTTTCTCCTTTAATATCTATTCTAACCAAGCTCATAGCATTTAGATCATCTGTTGAGGCAAAATTATAAGGCATACACTGTGTATAAGCTTCATCATCCTCTATTTCTAACCTTTTTTCCATATCATAAAAGTCAGTAGATTTCGTTCTCCCAACAACTGCCCAATTTTTATTTTTTGAGTCTTGTACAAAAAATACTTATGAGTTTGAAATGAAAAAATAAATAGATCATCCTTTAATAACACACCAATATATATCAATCTTAAAAAATTTATCAGTATAAACATTTGTATTTTGTTTCAAGCCTCTTGGTGAGTTTATATCCATCCAATTATATCCAAATGATACTACTTTAAATTTTTCATAATAATCCAACTAAAAAATATCTGTAAGTACACCATATAAGTCTTTTTATCTACTTCCACTACGACTCCACTATTTTAAATTTTTTAAAATTTTTCATATTTTCATCCGAATATTTACTCTCCATCATCATTAGTACTTAAAAATTATGATAAAATTATTAATATATTATTTATTTGATGTTAATAAATATATTTTAAAATTAATTTTTTCTCTCATATAGATGACTAACCTATTTAAAAAGTTATTCAGAAAATAACTTGATCAACCATCATTGCTCCTTGAATCGAGTCAAATACTATTGTTTGCTTGTCTTTAAACACCCAAAAATTTTCTATAAAAAAATAAATATATTAATTAAAAATATTATATATAATGATAATAAAAGAAATCGACATATGACTACACTAATCTATGATATTGAGATATTATGTCACTATGAAATAACACATAATGATGGGCTTATGCCATGAATTTTTTGTCAAGAACCACACTTTAAATCTTTTCCAAAACTCTTCCAGCAGTTGAGAACTTATAAATTTCTGAGTTATCAATAATATCATAATTTCTTTGAAGTCAATTAAAAATGATCTATACACTTCCAAGATATCTTGAACAAAATATCAAATACTCTTAGCAATATATCCTTCGATAATTAAGCCTTCGGGATAGGCTCTATTTCATATATAAGCCTTTAAATGTGCAAGATACCTTTCGCAAATAAAAATTTATTATAATATTAATATGAGTATGATACTACTTATATTAAAAATTTCTAAATTATAATTATAAAGTTTAGCAACATTACCTCTTAATAAGATACATCCATCTATAATATACTAATCCACTAAGTTTTGCTTCTCTAGCTAAGTGAATAAGTAGATGAACCATGATAGTAAAAAATTTAGAAAAAAAGATCTTCTCTATATGGCAAAATATAAGTACAACACGAGACTCTAATTGATCAACTTGTCATGGATCAAGAACTTTAGAATATAATGACTTAAAAAATGAAGACAATTGCGCAACAATAGCAACTACTTGTTTTGGCGTTGATGATCTTAAAGCTAGAGAAAAAATATCTTGCATCAAAATATGACCATCATGACTTTTAAGATTTAAAATTTTTCGCTCTTTAAGATTTACATATCTTGAAATATTTGATACATAGCCATCAAAAATTTTGATATTTTTTTAAAAAAGTCAAGAAAAGATCTTTCTCTCGAATGGACATTGTATACAACGCAGAAGGTATATAAACTTCACTATTAGTAAGCTCTTTGGGATGAAGCTCCTATCTTATGTCTCTCTCTTTCATGTCTTAACGTGCCTTTAAGTTATCTTTACTCTTTCCATCAAGATTTAATATTGTGCCAATCAAATTATTATAAATATTCTTCTTTATATGCATCATGTCAAGAATATACCTAAGAAGATTGTACTCTCAATAAGGTAAACAAAAAAAATACTTCTTTTCTTCCATAACTGCTTAACAACTTTATGTGTAGATATCTTCATTGTGTCACTATCATTCCAACTTTCTTCTACATGATTATCATCATCATAAAAGTTGTCAGTATCCTTAAATACTGCGCAATCAAGATTGTGAGTAATGACATCCTGTGTCAACCCTTTATTTGTTGAACTTTCAACATCTTCTCTTCTTCTTTTCTTAGAACACTTTAAAACCTCACCATACCTATGATTCATGCATTTGTATAAGAACCTCAATTCTAGATGGTGCTACAGAAGTAGATCATAATTTTATAGTACGATCAAATACATCTTTTAGAAATCAAAATGGATGGTCGGCTTCCAACCATCGATGATAACTCATATAGCAGAACTTTCCTTCATGTTTTAACCATTGTGAATGGTAGAATCTCTACAAGAGGGGCACACAATACACCCTTTTGTGCTCCATCTGGATAAATTAGCATATGTAGAAAAATTATTGATAGTTCAAATATGAGCTGCCCTCAATTTGAATGTATGACTACTACAAGCATCAAATGCAATGATATCCTTCCATAGTTGTTTCAATTCTTTTATTAAAGATTGCAAAAAGATGTTGATATCATTGTCTGGACCCTTATCACTTGAAATAACTATTGGCAAGATAAGTGAAGAGTACTTTCATACATATCTATGGTGATAAATTATATGAAATCAGAACGACCGACCAAATACTATAAGTAAAACTCAGTGTTCGAAATGGATTAAAGCCATCAATAGCTAAACCTAATCTAACACTGTGAACATCTGAGATAAAATCAGGATACATATCATAAAATACTTTTATGCTAAACTATCAATTAGATGTCTTAATATTCTATTTTTTGTACGATCTTCATCATGCCATTTCATCAACGAAGCTGTCTTCTATGATGTATAGATCATTTTCAATCTAGGTATCAAAGAAAAGTAAACTTAAACTTTAGTCAGTTTTTTCTTACTTCAAATAGCATCCACTTCGTTCAATACATCACTCTTATCTTTTTTATATGATGCCCATTATGAAGATCCATAGACATTGCATGATTCTTGATTAGCATTTTTCTTCAGTATAACATATAGTCATTTGGATAAGTATAAATCTTCTTATATTCAAGATTCAATTTCTTTATAAATTTTTTGACTTTATAAGAAGAAGTGGGCAAGACAGTGCCTTCAAAAAATGCATCATTTAATAATTAGAGCAATATAGTAAAACTCTTATAAGATAATTTATTCAAATATTTCAAATAAAATAGATATATAAGAAAAAAATTTCGAAAAATTCTTACAACCTGGATATAGTTCTTGATCATAATCTTTGAACAAATTATGATACCGATATTCTATCTCATCATTAGATGAATGTCGGAGCCTCTCAATATATATAGGATCAGTAAATGTGGATTCTTCGGGCATCACATCTATTTTTTGTCCTTCACTGAAATCTCCTAAATTTTTAATATCAAATCCCAAAGCATCTCTGAGTAAACCCCTCATATCATCTTCTCTTGCAGGATTTTTTTGTAGATTATGGGTTCCAATATTAGATCTATGTTATATATGAGGGTTGATTATATGAAGATGGCAATATGGATTCTCTATGAAATATCCATTTAATATATCTTCTTACAAAATCATTCCACACCAAATATTCTTCAACAGATTGTGGATCAAGAGAAGAATTATTTATACATTTTCAGCATGGGGACGGCGATGGTGATGAGACCTTCGATAATGAGAGACTGGAGAAGGATGAGCGAGGTAGAGCAGTAAGAGGTCCGAGGAGGATGGAGGCCATCGACAATGAGAGACCAGAGGAGGGAGACCATCGATGATGAGGTCAGAGGAGGAGAAGGATGGAGAGAAGAGGGATCGATAAGGGAGTAAGAGTCAGTTTGGGGCTTCAAATGGATGGGGAGGGGGGCTTAAAATGGAGATGAAGTAGAGAGTTTCCGATCAGGGATGGGGGCATGAGATCTTGGAGTCCAGAGAGGTGATGGAGAGAAATAGGGCTAAGCTTTCGGCTTCGAAGGGTTGGGGGTAAGGGTGAAATTTAGCGAACGCAGGAGAAGAGTCCGTTGATGCTTTTAAGCATTGTTAAATACTTGCCATTTATCAAATTTTGATGCTCGTAAAAAGCATCGGCACATGTGAGTTGTGACTTAAATTTGCCGATGCATTTTGCTAGCGTCGGCAATTTTAAGTCATAATTTTTTTTTAATTTCTATAGTGCACCCTACCCCTAAGTCTCCTCCACCTTGATAGCTCCTATCCTATCACTCCCAATACCAACTCTATCTCCCATTAGTCCCACCCCCTCTCATGCTACCCCAACCCCGCTGATCTCCATCCCAACCAACCCCCCGGCCCCCTCCCCCCCCACAATACACCTTTGTTCCCCCCACCTCCAAGCTCCCTGGTTCCTTCTATAGTGATTGTAACTTCCACCCCGACTTCTAGATTAGATCTCTCACCGTTGCGATTCTTAATCAAATGATCATCGAAAGACTAAGAAAAATAATAAAAAATAACATCTTAAATATATTTTTTATAATAAAAAATTATAGAAAAAAAGGGTTGAAATGATAATAAAATATTTTTAAGAAAATGATAAAATATAAGCAAGTTGGTGCAACTTATTAAAGTTAAAACACCTTAAATACTCTCATTGGTTGATTTAAATACCCTCCTTTACAAAATATCTTAAATACTTTTCTCCTTGAGAATAGGTCGAAATTATAAATACACCCAGTATTTTCAAAACTTATAAATACATCCTTAATATTTTGATCAATCCTACGATCTAACCCACGCCGTTAGATAATTCATTAATATTAACTTAGATCTCATTACCACATCATTATAATTTTTGACCAAAATAGCCGTCGAACAAAGAATTTAAAAAAAAAAAAATGAAAACCTAGGCTCTCAAATCTTCCGTGTCCCGTCCGACGAAGATGCCCCTTGCGGGGGCGCCGGTGACGGCGTAGGAGGAGGAGCCTAGAAACGGCCATGCGCAGGGAGCAGCACTGGTGGCTACCTGACCTCCATCCCCCCTTCGGTGCTTCTCTCCTCCTCCGTCCCCACCGCTGGTGGCTTCGATGACCCCGCCACCACCGACGTCCTCGTCTGCCTCCAACTCGAAGATCCCTCCCCTGCCTCCTCTCTCGACCTCCATCCCCCTTTCCTCAACCTCCACATGCACTCCGCTGCCCTCCTTCGCTCCCGCTACTTTGCTGTCCTCCTCTCCAACCGATGGCTCCCCACCGCCTCCGAATCCTCCAACGCTATCATCTGCCTCAACCTCACCATCCCCTCTGCCTCCCCCGCCCGCTCCCATGGCCCCTTCGATACCCATGTCGTGGTACAACCAGAGATCTATGCCTGCTATTATGAATTCAATAGCGAACAAACCGACTTAATAATTGTTGTCTTAAGAGTTACTGCTGTTGTGGCATCCATGCATACATAAAAGGACGGAAGAGAGAGAAGCTTTTCCCAGTTTTTTTGGGGTAAATAAAATGCCTAAGGATAGTGCATTGCTGAGTCTTCTGAACAAAGTAAACAAAGATTGCAGAAAGGACTACTGCTTGCAGCAATTATTGTTAAATCACAGCCAAGATATAAAACAGATTCTAATGCTTCACACTGTTTACTACTTGGACAACTGTGTGCACGAGAGATTTAAGGTTGGTGAGCGGATGGGAGAGGAGAAATGGTGTCAACTGGATTGCTACTGTTGTGCTTAAAAGGAAACCAAACAATGTATACTAACAGAAAAAGTAGAAGAACAAAAAGGCCCTCAAAACTGTTAACAAATCTCGACAGTAGTGTACTGTTACAAAAGAAGTTTAGATACAGAATAATTAAGAAGCGTGTCCGGTATAGATTATCAGTTCTAACTCATGAATCAAGTGAAGGACAGGAAACAAGGTTCTGTTGACTACTGTAATACATATTATATGAAGATTCTGATGTGGATGGAAAGGAGAGAACACATACGGGCGAAGAAAATCCTCAAAAAGCCAAGCTCTAAGAATATTCACTGAGCGTTCTGGTAGGCCGCAAAGAGGCCTCCAAGCCTCCTGTTCCATCATTCCCATCTGCTGGAAAGCTTTCTGCCGCCGTAGGCTTTGGTCTACCAACCGAAGCCTTGGGGTCTCTGGTTATGCCTGAACTGCTCCCAGCTTCCTTCTCGTCGAGGAGCACGCATGTTTGCTTCAAGTGTGCAGCAATTGCATCCTCGAGACACCGAAAATTAATGGTGTGACATGGCCTTCTGGGCAAGCGCAGTGTACGGTGTCGCAGCGGGCAAGGGAGACGAGGGAGGCGGCGGCGGCGGCGGCGGCGGCGGCGAGGGAGACGAGGGAGGACGCGGCGGCGGCGACGGCTCGGGCGAGGGAGACGACAAGGGAGCCGAGGGAGGCGGCAGTGGCGTCGGCGCAGGCGAGGGAGATGAGGGAGGCGGCGACGGCATCGACGCGGGCGAGGGAGATGAGGGAGGCGACGGTGGCATCGGCTGGGCGATGGAGACGAGGGAGGTGGCAGCGGCGTCGCGGGCGAGAGGGAGACAAGGGAGCTGGCGGCGTCGACGCGGGCATCGAGGGAGCCGATGAACATGGTTGGCAATCTGCTCCGAGATGGGGAACGGGATGGGCTCATTCTGGGCGTTAAGGATTTTCTCAAGGGATAATTTAGTCATTTCATAGGTTCAAAATTTTTTCATTGACGCCATTATTTTTTAGGCATTATTTCTTAGGGGTTGAAGCATAGATTTTTCAAAATACTGAATAAAAATATAATAAATATAAATTTTAGAAAAAATTTTGTAATTCATCCTAAAATATTATAAAGAGGCGTCATAGCAATATCCCAAAGTAAATGATGGATCCTAAAAGATATCAGCTTTAGACAAAAATAAACTTAATTATATTATTTAATATTATATTGATTATATTTAAGTATATTAAATATTAATATACTTAATATATTAATATATCTATTAATAAATATTGACTATTAGTAAATAATTAATATATATTTATTTATTAGCAATAAATCTAGTGGAGGATTTATTAATAATTAATATATTTATTTACAAACAAAATTAATCATAGTAAGCAAATATTTTATAATTCATATAATTTTTTTTAATTTTTAAAATATATTTTAATATTTGAAATAACCAATATTAAAGGCATTTATGTAAGTGAATCATAAATATCCAATAAATAAATTGAGAAAAAACTATCATTATTTGAATTATTTATTCAAAAATATTATCAAAAATTTGTTAATATTTCTATATAAACTTATTTCCAATCAAATATAGTAATCATTTTCAAGTATCATTTTTTGGAATAATTTTTTACAACCGAATATGATAAAATTTATATTTTTATAATTATTTTTTAAATAAATAATTTTTAGAAACTATCAAATCACTCCATATTATAATATATCTTAATTCGACTAATCCTCAGATTTATTTTAGATGATGAAAAATTGTAGTCTGCAAAATATGCACTATATAGTCATGCATATGGTCAATCTCGACTACAAATTTTATAATAATACGTCGAGATATATATTTAATGATTGGGATTTATAGAAACTAGCTGTCATTGGTGGTTGTCTACATAGGCCATGTGGTGTATACAATGCGGGCAATAATTATTTTAGAGGTAATAGATAGTTGATGGAACACATGTACTAACCACATTGGATATTTTGGAAATAATTTTCTTGAGACAATAGATATTTGATGGGATATGTGCATCGAGCTTGTATAATATTTCAACACATCCAAATCTATGTCCTATCAGGTTTAATTATCTATATCCTCACCATCTAATAATTGATAATGATGGGTGGTTACATTGTAATATCCCAAAATAAAATACCTTAAATATCCTCATTTGTTGATTTAAATACCCTCCTTTACAAAATATCTTAAATATCTTTTTTTATAAAATATTATAGAGGAGCATCGTAGTTATATCCCAAAATAAATGATGGATCCTAAAAGATATCATCTCTTGACAAAAGTAACCTTAATTATATTATTTAATATTATATTAATTATATTGTAGTATATTAAATATTGATATACCTAGTATATTAGTATATCTATTAATAAATATTGACTATTAGTAAATAAATAATATATATTTACTTTTTATCAATAAATCTAACATATAATTTATTAATAATTAATATATTTATTTACATACTAAAAATTAATTATAGTAAAAAATTATAATATATAATTAATTTTAAAACATTTATTAATTCATATAAATAATTTAATTTTTAAAATATATTTTAATATTTGAAATAACCAATATTAAAGGCATTTATGTAAGTGAATCATAAATATCCAATAAACAAATTGAGAAAAAATTGTCATTATTTGAATTATTTATTCAAAAATATTATCAAAAATTTGTTAATATTTCTATATAAACTTATTTTCAATCAAATATAGTAATAATCTTCAAGTACCATTTTTTAGAATAATTTTTTACAACCGAATATGATAAAAAAAATTTTATAATTATTTTTTAAATAAATAATTTTTAGAAACTATCAAATCACTCCATAATCTAACATATCTTAATTCGATTAATCCTTAGATATATTTCAAATGATGAGAAATTGTAGTCTACATTCTGTGCATTACATATGCATATAGTCAATCTTGGCTGCTAGGTTTATAATGATATATCGAGATACATATCTAATAATTGGGATTTATAGAAACTAGTTGTCATTGGTGGTTGTATACACAGGACACATGGTGTATACAGTGCGGGCAATAATTTCTTTTGAGGTGATACATACTTGATGGAACACATGTATTGACCTTATTGGATATTTCGAAATAATTTCTCTTGAGACGTCAAATGTTCGATGGGATACATGCATCGAGCTTGTAAATATTTCAACACATCCAAATCTATATCCTATTAGGTTTAATTATCTATATCATCATGCTGACCATCACCTACCACCCAATAATTGATAATGATGGGTGGTTACTAGTAATATCCCAAAATAAAATATCTTAAATGCCCTCATTTGTTGATTTAAATACCCTCCTTTACAAAATACCTTGAATACCCTTCTTTATAAAATATTATAAAGGGGCACTATAGTAATATCCCAAAATAAATGATGGATCCTAAAAGATATCATCTCTTGACAAAAATAACCTTGATTATATTATTTAATATTATATTAATTATATTGTAGTATATTAAATATTAATATACTTTGTATATTAATATATCTATTAATAAATATTGACTATTATTAAATAATTAATACATATTTATTTATTAGCAATAAATCGAACATAAGATTTATTAATAATTAATATATTTATTTACATACAAAAATTAATCATAGTAAGAAAATATTTTATAATATATAATTAATTTTAAAATATTTATTAATTCATATAAATATTTTAATTTTTAAAATATATTTTAATATTTGAAATAGCCAATATTAAAGGCATTTATGTAAGTGAATCATAAATATCCAATAAATAAATTGAGAAAAAAACTATTATTATTTGAATTATTTATTCAAAAATATTATCAAAAATTTGTTAATATTTCTATATAAACTTATTTTCAATCAAATATAGTAATCATTTTCAAGTATCATTTTTTGGAATAATTTTTTACAATCGTATATGATAAAATTTATTTTTTCTATAATTATTTTTTAAATAAATAATTTCAAAAATTATCAAATCACTCCATATTCTAATATATCTTAATTCAACTAATCCTCTAATTTATTTCAGATGATGAGAAATTACGGTCTACATAGTGTGCACTACATAGTCATGCATATAGTCAATCTCAGCTATTGGGTTTTATGATGATACATCGAGATACATATTTAATGATTAAGATTTTTAGAAATTAAAAGTTATTGGTGGTTGTTTGCACAAGCCACATCATGTATACAGTGTAGACAATAATTTTTTTGGAGGTGATAGATAGTTGATGGAACATATGCATACTAACCTTATTGGATATTTTGGAAATAAATTTTTTTGAGATGACAGATATTTGATGGGATACGTGCATCGAGCTTGTATAATATTTCAACACATCCCATCAGGTTTAGTTATCTATATCATGATGCTGACTGTCACCTATCACCCAATAATTAATAATTGATGGGTGGTTACATAGGCCAATGCAAAGAATTAGGGTTGCATTTGGTGCATCGCGAGACAGTCTTGAAAGATAATTTAGATTGCCTTCAAGATAGATTACTATCATTAAATTATCAGTATTATAGATTACTATATTTGGTACACGCAGATAATATTACAGTAAATTTATTGAAAATCTTGATTGACATGTTTGGTATGATAATTAGATTATCGATAATGTGAAATCAAAATTTTAAAATATTCTTAAGTCAAATCTTTTAAAAATTCATATATTATAATTTACACTGAAAATCATCCTAGTGTCGTGGCTGCTAAATAGTAACATACTTGACCATCGACCACCGCCCATGCCCCTACGATAGCCATCGACTGCTAACCGCAGCCCCACCACCACCGTCGGTAGATGACCATAATTTTTATTCTTTTTTAATTAAAATATATTCATCAAAAAATATTGATTAGTTTAATTTCATATATTATAAAATATATTTTTTGGGAGGTCAATAGGACACTTGATTTGATTGCTTCTTATGACATAGAGAATATTGGTTCGGTATCGTGAAAATTTTTTTATGATATAGAGCATATTGATTCGAAATTTTTTAATGATTGATGCATCTAAATGTATTTATTCAAGAATTTTGTAAGATAGTTGATGTAAATAATTAAATTGAGCAAAATATTTATTCAACTATTAAAAAATCTAGCAAAATATTCTGACAAAACTATTCATTAAATTGCATGTTAAAATATGGAGATAAGTAAAAAATGAATTTGTTATAACAAAAAAAGGAGGGCATTGTGATGCAAGAGGTTGAGGGGAGAAAAGGAGCGGCTTCACGAGAAGAACAAGAGATTTTTTTTTTTGATGAGGATAATTTTTTGAAAAAAAGAAGGAGGAGGTTCGGTCGGCAGTAAGCGACACAACAGAGCAAAACTGATTATTAGCCGGACCGAATTTGATGCCAGCTGGGCAAGACAAAGACCATAATAGTCCAAAATATTTCGGATGAACTTCAAAATCGAAAATCGAAGATCCGTCCAAAGATCTTCGACATAAAAAATCATCTGATCCAACAAAGGGGCGTTCACCTGACCATCGGCACCAAAGATGAAGAGCTGAAATTACTCCGGGATGCAATACTACTCCCAGAGCCAATCGACATTCGATTCTGAAAGTGAAAAAGTCTCCACTTCTGGGTCTGATGGGGAGTCGTCAGCCGTATTCTCCGACCGACCATCTTGGGAGGAGAAACCCCTAGCCATTGGAGAAAAGAAAACTAAAAAAGGATGACTCAAAAAGACAGAAACTTAACCTGAAACTCAAAGAAGAAGAAGACAAGGAAAAGAAGTCTTCAGACGCTGGGACGATTCTTCGACAGAGCTTCCGCAGCAAAGAGAATACTTGAATAAATATTTTGCTCAATTTAATTGTTTACATTGACTATCTTACAAAATTCTTGAAAAAATACATTTAAATGCATCAATGATTAAAAAATTTTGAACTGATATGCTCTATATCATAAAAAAATTTTCACGATTCCGAACCAATATGCTCTGTGTCATAAGAAGCGATCAAATCAAGTGTCCTATTGACCTCTCAAAAAACATGTTTTATAATATATGAAATTAAACTAATCAATATTTTTTTATGAATATATTTTAATTAGAAAAGGATAAAAAATTATGATCATCTACCAGGGGTGGTGGTGATGGAGGGCGGTGGTCTGCGATGGTGGTGGGGCTGCGGCCAGCAGTCGATGGCTACCGTAGGGGCATGGGCAGTGGTCGATGGTCAAGTATGTTGCTATTTGGCATCCATGACACTAGGATGATTTTGAGTGTAAGTTATAATATATGAATTTTTAAAAGATTTGACTTAAGAATATTTTGAAAATTTGATTTCATATTATCGGTAATCTAATTATCATACCAAATATATCAATCAAGATTTTCAGTAAATTTACTGCAATATTATTTGCATGTACCAAATATAGTAATCAATAATACTGATAATTTAATGATGATAATCTATCTTGAAGACAATCTAGATTATCTTTCAAGACTATCTCACAATGCACCAAATGCAACCCTAATTCTTTGCATTGGCCTATGTAACCGCCCATCAATTATTAATTATTGGGTGATAGGTGACGGTCAGCATCATGATATAGATAACTAAACCTGGTGGGATGTGTTGAAATATTATACAAGCTCGATGCACGTATCCCATCGAATATCTGTCATCTCAAGAAAAATTATTTCCAAAATATCCAATAAGGTTAGTATACATATGTTCCATCAAGTATCTATCACCTCCAAAAAAATTATTGTTCGCACTGTATACATGATGTGGCTTGTGCAAACAACCACCAATGACTTCTAGTTTCTAAAAATCTTAATCATTAAATATGTATCTCAACGTATCATCATAAAACCCAATAGCTGAGATTGACTATATGCATGACTATGTAGTGCACACTATGTAGACTGTAATTTCTCATCATCTCAAATAAATCAAAGGATTAGTTGAATTAAGATATATTAGAATATGGAGTGATTTGATAATTTTTGAAATTATTTATTTAAAAAAAAATTAAATAAATTATATTATAAGATTACTATAAAAGTGGTAATCTGGATAGCCATCGCTCTTCAAAGTAATTCAGATTACCATTCAAAAATCATAACAAACATAATAATCTGATGGGCCATTTTAAATTACCAGCGATCTGGATAGATTACCAGTTACCCAATGCAACCTAGAGCTGATAGAATCTTCAATTTGTATATGTATGATTAATCACCTTTCACCTCTCACTAATCAATTTAAAATGGAAGTTGAATAGTTGAAATTAGTTAAAGTTAAATTATTTTTTTTGTGGTGCCTATGGAGAATTTTTCAATCTCGATCATTATCCGAAGAGCCACTTTGATGATTCATCAATGACTCTGGTGAGACCCTTATCGACCATCTCTTTAAGAGAGATTCGATGCAATTGGATTCCATGCAATCCAAGCTATTTATCTTGCCTATGCACACATAGGCTGAAATTTTTGCCCCATGTGTATAGCGGCCGCCCATGACGACCATGCACAATGCGAACGTGCATGATATAACACCATTACCAAATGGCATGAAAAAATCTTAGAAATTCAAGTAATGATTGATGATCCCCCTCTATATAAAGAGGGGAGAATGGGATGCTTAGATAAATTGATCTCTAGCGAGTTCTCCGCTCCGCCTCTTTCTATTGTTTCCTAAGCTTTAACTTAAACATTCAAAGATCCTCCATCAAACAAACTCCAGTAAGTAAACTTTTGGTTGCAGGAACTAGGGCACTATTCCTCAACTCAGATACAGAATGACCTTTAGCTCAGTTAGACAATGATCTTTGAAGCTTTGCACCAATAGATTGGCACTAGAAGCAGGGTATTGTCGTTGTTATAGAAAAGAGAATAGAGAGATGAAGACTAGAGCTTAGATATGTATGGCCTCATACCACCATTACTACAATGCCCAAATAAGATCCAAAATTTTCTAACCTAATAATTTTATACTCTGGAAGGCTGAAGTTTCAAAGCCCACTGAGTAAAAAAAGTTATCTCTGAATTAGAAAGGGCCTTATCGAGTTATTGAAGTCCTCTGGCTAGGAGCTTATAAGCTCAAAGACCTTAATAGTACTTTGATATCCTAAACATAGAATGTGGACAACCTTAGAATATACTCTAAATATGATCTAAATTTTGTATTCAATATTAACAGTCATGCACTATATAATCATACACATAGTCAATCTCAGCTACTGGGTTTTATAACGATATATTGAGATATATATTTAGTGATTAGGATTTATACAAACTAGCTGACATTGGTGGTTGAGATATATTCCGGAGACTTCAGACTATGAAGGCTGCTCTTATGGAGCCCCAAAAGCATGAGGATTAGGATGGCGGGCATGCTGGTGATGAGTTGCCGACCTTGAGAGTAGGCTCTCGAAGCATCACTCTCTTTTAAGATAGCAGGAGATTCTGTGGAAGCAAAAATCTAGGGTACAATAGATCATGAAAGGGGACTGAAATATAATTTTTTATTAGGCCACCATTATTCGGAGACACCAAAATTATGTCCAATTGATCAAGAGGGCTGATGGATAATGGAAGACAGAGTAAGAGATTAGGCAGAAGCTAGTGCACTTCTCAGATCGAGATGGATGATGCCTTTAGGAGGGGATAGTGCCTTTCAATTTCTCCTGATGAGGTGGTTTTGGAGCAGGAGAATAAGGCTCTGATTGGTGTGGTGATTGCAGATTAGGTGTGTTACGCTCTGAATACAAAACATAACATGGTCATGCTATCGAGGGATGGAGCCCATGATAACATGAAGCCAATCAATCATAATTATCTAAAATTTATCAAATAAAAAGATTCAATTTCATTATTCATCAAATAATTAAATCAATATTGGTTCAGAGCATCTAAATCTGAAAGCAAATACAAATTCATATCTCAAAATTTATAATTATTTACTATAAATTCATGATCATCAAATAACTAAACTTCATCTATAAAATTTTTAAGCTTGCATCGCAGATCTCTAAACCTGAATTTTCTTTGCCGGTCCTAACCTTATTCGTCTGTACAAATAAAAAGAAAATAAAAAGAATATGAGCTACACTAGCCCAGTAAGTAGAATCTATACTTTTTTATCGGATCCAGCATAAATTTTTTATGATAATATAATATTTAAAAAATAATAAATAATATAAAATAAAATATTTCATAGAATATATAATAAAATAAGTCATAAACCAATCATGCAAGCATAAATCATGAACATTTCATAAACATATTTCATAAATCATTCTTATCATGTGTCCATGTCATATTTTTAAATCTTGCTCACAGATATTCATACTATGATCACTTTATACCCATGACAGGATCAGTGTTCTTAATCGACAAGTTCATATTTCGTATGCCAACTTTATATCCACTGGCAGGGCCTGTGTTCTTATGGATGCTAGCTTCGAATGTCAATCTTTCCGAAGAGATTTATTCATAGCTATCTGAGAGTCTTTGAAATTTTTATATATATTTTTTTAAATATACATGTACATAGATGGAAAAACAATCAAATTTATGCTTTATAATCATACTATTTTTATAAAATACATTCATAGAATCAATGCTCATAATAAAATATATTTTTTTATATTATATATACTGATCCTTATTTTATGAAAAATATAATTTTATCAACAATAGTTTTTTGCATAAAAAATATGATTATTTAAAAATAAATAAAAAGTGTAAGATCCACTTACCTCGATCGCCCTAGATCTTTAGTCTTTCTTAGATAAATCAGATAATCCTATTTAAAATATTAAATCAAGATTAATTTTTATTTTATATATTCAATAAAATTAAATAATAATAAAAAGTGATTGATTGGATGACCAGTCTGATAGACCATCCGGGCACTAAATCGATTCGGAGTCATGGATCCCTGGAAGAAGAAAAGATGGCTTGATACATGATCTACAAGTCTTTCTTAAAGAGAGAAAAGAGGAGAGAGAATTTTTTTTAGAAAGAGAAAGTGGAGAGAGAATAGAGGGAAAGAAGGAGAGAGAGGAGAGAGAAAATTTTTTCTTCTTTTTTTCTTTTCTTTTCTTTTCTCTTTTTTTTTCTTTTCTTTTCTTTTTCTTTTCCTTTTCTTTTCTTCTTCTTCTTTCTTTTCTTTTCTTCTTTCTCTTCCTGGCCGAACAGAGAAGGGACCATGGGACCTAGTGGCTCATGCTCCGATGAGGTGTAGCGGCATGTCTGAAGGTCCGGCAGTGGCATCGACCATGGAGAGCAAGATATTGCCGGCAGCGAGGCTCGACCGACAGGGAAAAAAATTTGAAAAAATTTTCAAAAAAATAGGGGACCGATAAGGAGAAATTTTTGAAAAAAAATTTAGAAAAATAGAGGACCCGCCCCTTTTCTTTTATTTTTTGATCATTGGTCGATCGCCGGTAGCCAAAAACTTTGGGGAAGAGAGGTAGAGAGGTGAGGGTCCTATCCTAAGGGTGAGACACCGACGACGGTGTCGGTGGCCGAAAAAGAGAGGACAATGATTCGGCCAAACAGAGCACAACATAACCGCATATTTTTATAAATTTTTCGACGATCTCGACGGCCGGCGAGGGTGCACGAAGATATGGAAAGAAGGGAAAGGAAGAGAAGAAGGAGGGTCGGAGCTTATCTTCGACTTCGGTGAGGTCTCCGATGAGAAATTGAGACGAACACGAAAATAGGGTCGGCAGCTTCAACGAAAATTTTGAGAGGAAGAAAGGGGAGATCTTAATGCTTGTCGTGGCTGGCTATGGAGGGGGAGAGGAGGGATTTATAAGAGCCTTCCCAAGGTTTTTCGATGGCCTTGGGAGGCCATCTCCTGGTCCGACACAGGGAAGAAGAAGACTCCCGTTGGGAGTCTCCCCCCCTCCCCCTTTTTTGTTCTGTGGGCAAATTGGGCCAACTTGGGTGAGCTGGATTTTGAAATCGGGTATTACAAGGTGCATGGGGTGCTATGGTCAATGGCAGAGGACAAGGCCCTCAAACCTATTAGCTTTCCTTCATTTTTCTTCAGACTATATTAGCCTATCATCTAGTCAGAGTTGGTGGCTACTATGTCGGAGTGTTTTGTCATAGGTCAAATGCCGACAGACTGGAAGCGAGCCTTCATTATCCTTCTGTCGAAGAGGTAGGATGCTTTAGAGCCAAGTCGCTTGAGACCCATTAGCCTATGCATAATCCTGTATAAGATTTGTACCAAGCTAATGGTTGGTAAGATGAAGCTGATTCTCCCTCGATTGGTTTGTCTTGAGCAGGGGACATTTGTTGGTGGCTAGAATATCTCCAACAATATTCTTATTGTCCAAGAGTTTATGCATGATCTCCACTCAGCTTCCACTCGCTGCAGCCTTATGGTGAGCTAGACATGAAGCGAGCTTACAATTGCATGAGTTGGCAATTCCTGAAGCAGGCACTAGAGGAGTTTGGATTCCATTCCTACTTGACCAGTTGGATCATGGTGTGTATTTGCAGCCCCACCTTTGCCATCTTGATCAACGAGATGCCCTCTGATTATTTCTGCTCGACGATTGGGCTACGACAAGATTGTCCTTTATCCCCATACTTCTTCATTTTTTATACTAGCATCCTTTCGCAAGCTCTTCACACTGCATCCCAGGGACCAAATTTGGATCCTTACCCACCAGCTCTGAGGGCCCAACCGATCTCACATTTGCTTTTTGTAGATGATTGCTTGTTGGCATGTCGGGCCTTGGTTAGGAATGTTGTTAGCTTCAAGAGGATTCTAGAGGAGTGTTTCTTATCTTTAGGCCAAAAAGTGAACCTCCACAAACTGGTGATTCATTTCAGCTTGAAGACATGGATCCAACTTTGACATATGATCAGAAGAGCTCTTGGGTTTGTGGAGCATAGTGAGGTTTTGCTCTACTTTGGGGTTCCCATGGCAAGTTGCAGGCTTAGGAGGACTCAATGTGCAGAGATGGAGCAGTCGATCCAAGAGCGACTAGATAGGTGGTAGACCAGAGCTCTCTCTATGATGGCAGGCTTACCCTGGTGAGGTCAATCCTAAGTGTTATACCTATTTATCTCTTGTCCAACACTATCCTCTCAATAAACTTGGTGGTGAAGATCAAGCAGCATTTTCGGAGATTTCTATAGGGCCTGAGGTCTGGACATGGTGGTGTGCATTTGCTAGCTTGGGACGTTGTGTGCTAGCCATTGGTGAATGATAATTTGGGGATCTAGTCTGTAGTCGCTAAGCGGGAGACCCTTATTGCTCAGGATGCTATCCGATTCCTGCTTGACCCGACAGTTGGTGGAGTTTGGTGATGAGGGTTAGGTATGGCTTGTGGGATGTCGGAGTAGAGATCCATATAAGTCGAAGGTGCTCCTTCCTATGGAAGGAGATTTGTGCGTGGGTCTTCAAGATCAGTTCACAAACTAGATTGTAGGAGATGGTCTGTAAAGATCTGTATGGACGTGTATTTAGTCCCACATCGATTATTTACTAAAAAAATTTTGAGTACTTATACAGGACCAAGAAACTCAAATAATACTTTCTAACTAGCCTTTTGAGTGAGATCTTAGATTGTTATAAATAGTATTAAAACCGATCTGATCCATAACCATGTAGACTAGGAGATATTACAGCATGGATTCATTGGGCTAACCACAGGCCGATTGTGGTGTTTGTGGAAGGAAGAATGGATTTGGACCTTTAGCCAAATGAGGACACCAAGACTTAAATGAGGGGAGTATATGAGGATCCGTGCGGACATGTATTTGATCCCATATTGGTTATTCACTAGACAGATCTTAGGTACTTATATAGGAAGAATCCAAATAACACCTTCTGGCTAGTCCTTTTGGATGAGATTCTGAATTATTATAAATGATATCAGAGCTGATCCAGCTCATAATTATGTGGATTAGGGGATACTATAGCACAGATTCATGGGATTGACACAGACTGATCGTAGTATTTATGAATGAAAGTATGGATTTGGACTCTTAGCCTGACGACAACGTCAGGATTTAAACGGAGGGAGTATGTGAGGATCCATGCGGACATGTATTTAGTTCCATATCAGTTATTCACTGAAAAAATTTTGGATACTTATACAAGATCAAAGAATCCAAATAATACCTTCCGATTAGTCTTTTTGGGTGAAGTCCCAGTGAATAACCAATGTAGGACTAAATACATACCGACACAGATCCTCACATACTTCTCTGATTTAAGCCCTGACGTCCTTATTAGGTTAAATATCCAAATTCATACTTTCATTCACAAATACCATGACAGCCCATGGTCAGTCCCATGAATTCGTGCCGTAGTATCCCCTAATCCACATGATTATGAGCTGGATCAGCTCTAATATCATTTGTAACAATCTAAGATCTTATCTAAAAAGGCTAGTCAGAAGGTATTATTTGAGTTCTTTGGTCCTGTATAAGAACCTAAGATCTTTTCAATAAATAATCGATGTGAGACTAAATACACGCCTACACAGATCCTCACATTTCACTGAGAAGATCTTGGATACTTATATAAGATCAAAGAACCCAAATAATACATTCTAGCTGGCCTTTTGGATGAGGTCCTGAATTGTTACATGGTCAGTCTATGAATATCTTGCTGGATCTGTGGGTGGCTGAGGTGTCATTGAGCCACTGACCGACATTCATTAGTACAGAGGTTGGAGACTTTATGAAGGTATACGACCTACTCACCCAAGATGGTCAGGGTTGGGATTTAGAGGCTGTGATCCATATGTTTAGGGAGATCTTGGTAGAGCATCTATAGTCCTTAGAGATTTTGGTCTGTAGCACTTAAGATGTCATAGTCTGGAGGTCTTCATATTTGTCGAGGGTCATAATAGCATACCTCTATCATCAGTTCTGGAGGGAGTCATCTAGGCGATTGGATATTGGGTAAAATTAGAGAATCGAAGTGCACCCACAGGTCAGTCTTTTCCTTTGGAAAGTTTCTTGGGGGCAACTTCCAACCATGTATACCCTGAGGACGAAGGCATAGATATTTAGTCTGCTGGCTAGCATGTAGTAAAGAGAAAGAAACCATTGAGAATGTTCTTTTTCTATGTCTGAGAGTGGTGTAAGCGTGGCACTTTGCGAGTCAGTGCAACTTCTCTTTCTCAAGAGGGGACTCCAGTGAGTTTTTAGAGTATTAAGGTGGAGTGCTGGTGCTGTAGCACTGAGGCCGGTTGGCATACAAGCAGCTTATGCTACCCAACAGATCTAGCTATCTAAGAATAGTTTCATGTTTAAGGCTAGGAGATGTCTAGCGAAATTTATTTTGGAGAGTCCTGATCTTGGCTATTGAGGTGATTGATGTAACTTTGAGACCCTCAGAGACTTGAGACTCCCAACCTGCTCTTGCAGTCGCCCATAGGGTATTTATCATTTAGGAGCCCCCTCTTCCGAGGTTCCTTAATGTCAGCTTTGATAACAGTGTTAGAGGTAGGAGTAGATGAGCTGGTTTTGTGATCCGCAACTACGCCTCCAAACTAGTAGCAGTCGGGGGTAGTAGTCATCTCTTTGATCCATCAATTCCTACTATGGAGCTTCAGGCTGTCTGAGCTGGGATTACTTATTCACGTCAAACCCTTCATGCTGGTCATCTATTCATTAAAGATGATTCGGCCACTATTATGCTTTGGCTTCAGAGATGTATGTGGGAGGGGGTACACTAGTCACTCCATTCTATAAGACATTGCGGCTATGTTGTCAGGCTGTGCAAACCTCATCATCAGACACATCTTCAGAAGATGAACACGACAACTGATTGGATAGCTGCTTTTATCGTGGAGCACTTTGGATCACATTTCTTGACGGATATGTGAGAGACACCTAACTCCTTTATGGATATTTTGTTTTGTGACTATTTTGGATGTATTCACGTCTGAAGGATTTGAATGATCCATCTTATCCACAATATATATATATATATATATATATATATATATATATATATATATATATATATATATATATATATATATATATATATAGTATGGATACCATAACATTATTTAGCATGCTATTCCATGGAATAAAGAAAATAAATCTTGAGTCCATAATACCTATAAGTCTAATATATATATGCATATTGAGCAAAGTTTTTATATAATTTATGATAGATATAGATGGTTAAGTTGAGATAATATCGGGTTACCTAGATACTTTGACCATGACCAAAGAGATTTAATCAGTTTTCCAAAAGAAGAACAAAAATGAACCACTATATCCTTGAATCCGGACCAAAACGACAATGCGTGTTTGATTCCTTGTGACGTTTTTCTTTAAAGTGAGGTTTGAGCAAATGCCCCTTAACAAAACCCATTCTTCAATTTAAACTGGAAGGTCACTTGAGACTTTTAAACTTTAGCTAGATCTTTTTTTTTTTTTTTTTTGAAGGCAAGACTAATATTTTCACACATTTTACGCCATAATATTTTATATATTTAACACACTTTCCCGAACAACTTGCTTAACTAAAAAGAAATTTTGTCGTCAAATCTAAGCCCATGTTTAGCCTAGAATTTTTTGGACCTCCCCTGTTAGGACTGAGTTGAGCTTTATGGCCCAAGCCCACAAGTCTAAGAAGGATCTTTGAGTTGCTTTACTTTGAGAGGCAACAATAAACTTAAAGGATCAACAGATCAAATCTAATCATAGGACAAAAAAGAAAAGGGAGTAATTGATAAAACCAAGAATTGTGACCCAGAAAAATCCTTCTCGCAGTAGAAATTTTAAGCGAGAACCCCAAGTATCATATTGACCTAATGCTCAGGCGGCAGCACGTCTCTCATATTTGTGAAGATAACTTTCTTGATGGATTTGCAACATCTAAACGTTAGCTTGGACTTCCCCAAATAGCTTTTCAGGGTCCGACAGTCCAATAAATCAAGGGGTAGAATTTCCTGAAGAATTTGAGGATGAAGAAGTCGAAGGTGAGTGCAGCCTCTTCTCCTTCTTGATACTATGACGGTGAGAAGGAGAAGGAGACCGTCACTGATGGCAGGCGGCACAGTGAAAGTGTCAGGATGGTGGTGGCTCCACATGGTGAGAATGTCGAGTCGATTATCATTCTGGAGATGGAGAAAGAGATCATCGAAGGGTGCGGCGACTGTGCCTGGATGGCATAATACACGGTGCTGGCTCCTCCGCCACCGATTGCTGCTGTTGTTGTTGTTGTATTTGTTATTGTTAGAGGCTTTGTACTGCCTCTATCAGTATTTTCACTTGTTACACTAGGGCAACAAATTGCTGAGCATCCACAGTGATGACTGGATGTGAGGTGCTGGGCTCTGTCAGTAATGATGGAGGATCTTCCCGACGGGAAGATTGTCGGACGAAGCCAGTGGAAGCATTCTGGGCTCATGTTTTTGCCATGTTGATTGAAATCTTCCCTCTTCCTGATGTACCAATCTGTTGTGGTCAATCTTCGGTTGCGTCTAACTCCAGTGAAGAGCAATCTGCAAAAGAAATCCACTAACCGAAATTATGTCCAGTGAGAACCCTCCGATGTCTAAGTCAGCGAGGACTGATGAACAACAGATTTTTTAGAATAGAATCTGATAGAATTTAGCCCAGAAGTATCTTATCCATGCTGTCCTCTTACCTCCTATTTATATAGGTAATTTGGGTGTAACCGTCGAATATGTGGAGTCTCACTTATTGTGGCATGAAAGGGTAGATATCCCCTGTTATCAAGCCATAATCATATAGTTAGTAGGTGGTTTACGCCCACTAACAATTGTGGTGTGGAGTTGTTAGCCATGATTGTAGAACCATAATTGTAGAGTTTGATATACCGACTGTATGTCGGTAATACTGACGTATCGACTATATGTCGGTGTTCCAAATATGCTGATTGGTCATTGGTCATACAGTCGACTGAGTCGTTAAGATATGTTGTTGTCTGGGGAGATAGTCATCTGACAATCAGTCGGGTTGCTTATCGACAGTCAGCTATGCTTCATGATGTCGATAATATGTTGGGTGATGAGCCTTGTAGATGCTGTAGTCGAATCGGAATTTCTTTGACAGTCCGACTTTGGTTATTCAACATCATTTGTCGGCATAGAGTCGAACTGACCAACTATAAGATGGGAAGCCGACATTGAATCGGAGGGAGGAGGTCTGATTGCCCCAACAATTACAATCTATGATAAGTAAAAATAAATCAAAACAAGCTATTCTCTTATGGTAGAAGCATTCACCTCCAGACAGGTGTTATCTTTTTTATGAAAAAGGAGGTCAGAGAAACCAACAGGAAGATCTTATAAAAGTTAAAAGAAGTTTTACAAGCTAGAGACCTTTACAGACGTCCACACCCTATAAGATAATAGTCCAAAGCAGGGAGTAGGGTGGTTACAAACAAATTGAGGAATGGTGATGAGTCTTTACCAAAAAAAAAAAGGAATGGTGATGAGCATAGGTATAAGCAGAAGATTCAAAGCAGGGAATTGCTTACAAATGTGGTCAGCCCGGATTTGAAAGCTCAACCGGCACAAATCTAATTTGAGACCAGAGCTTACCAAAGTGTGGCAAAACTGAAGGCTTGCATAGCAATGACCAATCTTTGAAGTTGCTGAGAACTTCCGCAGCTACCAAGGTAAGAGGTGAATTTTTGTGGAGAAAAACCTTGGAATTTCATTCTTTCCAGCAAGACCAAGCTACTGCTGCAAGTAGCATTAAAACCAGAGGACAAAAGTTTTTGGGAAAATTTCTTTTGAGTTCTCCAAATGATTGAGAATAAGGGGCAAATGGAGAAGAGGTGATCTAAGGTTTCTGAAACATGATGACAAATAGCACATCCACCCAAAAAGCACTCAATATTCCTTCCAAGCAAATCCCTAATATTGAGCTTGTGTTTTTCCAACATAACCATAGGAAACATTTGATTTTTAGTACCTGTAGAATTTAAAAACCGATACATGAAAGAGGAGGAGAAGATGCCACTAGTATCGATCTTTCACACAATCCCGTCATAGATTAACATTGTCTAACCATGAAATTAGATGACCCAATTTAGTTCTCGCTTGGAACTTAGCCGATGGAAGAAGATTGATTTTCCATTTCTCTGATCTTTGATTGGAGAAATATACCACAAAACCATTCTTGTTCCTACTCAGATGGTATAGCATTGGGAAGATGGATGGGAACGGAGCTTTACAAATCCAGTTCTCTCTCCAAAAAAGAGTATCGAGCCCATTTTCAATATTATTCTGAATTCTCTTCCAAAAAAATGGTAAAGCACGAATAATATCACGCCACATAGAAGAACACTTCATCACACCAAAGAAAATAACTAAACACAGATACACTTTTGTTCTCTCGACCATGGTACACAGAAGTTAAAAACAAAAAAGAAAAGGATAAATAAAAGAGGCAAAACGAAAACAAAGAGCCCGACCAAACCCAGGGATCCATACAAACAAATCAATCCACCTCCTCTATCTTGGGCCCAGCCCCTGTTCCAGTAGAGCCACCAGTGCTTCCATGTCCGCCACCATTCATCCTGGCCCCAGCCGCGGCTTCACCATCCTCCTGATAAATCCTATCTACGATCGGGTTGCAGACCTCCTCCAATTCCTTTAGCTTGCACTCGAACTCGTCCACCTCTGCCAGTTTATTCCCATCCAGCCACGTAATGGCTTCCTCCACTGCCTTCTCTATCTTCTTCCTATCCCCCTCGGACAACTTAGCCTTAATCTCGTCATCCCTCACCGTATTCCTCATATTGTAGGTGTTGTGGACCACCACCTCGACCTTGGTCCGTCACGTGCTCGGCTCTTACCAAGGATCCAGAGAGTTTGGATCTCGATGGATACAGAAATAGTGAGAGATCAGTCTCGACCGACCTAAAGAAATCAGACATAGAAAGCCAAACCGACTTGCCTATGGGATAATCACTTTATGGATGGCAGCTCGGGCCTCAGTCGTAACCAAGAGGC
This sequence comes from Elaeis guineensis, assembly GCF_000442705.2. NCBI lineage: Eukaryota > Viridiplantae > Streptophyta > Magnoliopsida > Arecales > Arecaceae > Elaeis > Elaeis guineensis. The sequence goes on along the minus strand of NC_025993.2, from coordinate 180,729,596 downwards.
TTGGGCTCAGACCTCGACCATGGTCGAGTTGTCAAGAACTGATCTGAGAAAGACCGATCATTTAAGGCAAATATCCTGATATGGATGGAGTCCGCCATCTCCATGGCTTTGAAAAGTCTGAATAAGGAAGGAAATCGCCAAGATCAATTCGCGCCACAAATGGAAACTCATAGTTGGCTCCACATTGCAAACACGGGAGAGATCATGATCGGCTTGATCCAGATGCGATTCAAGGAGGCGGTTAGTCCCTCGGATGTGCATAACTCCAATTCCGCCTCTATAAATAAAGGAGAGTGGGGACCACAAGATAAGTTCTCAAAAATGCTCTCTTCTTTTCCCTATTTTTTATCTCCTAACTTGAATATCGGAGGGTCATCACCAAAAAACACCTTGGCCAAGATATTTTGTAGATCTCAAGCCGGCACCTGGAGACCACTGCCTTTGCCCAACTTTATCACCTGAAGAGATCATTTTCGACTTCAGGCACAGGATTTGATAGTAACTGTTGGTGCTAGAGGAAGTGTTTCCCCAAACTTCATTTCGAGGTTTAATTTGAAAAGGAAAAACTCACCATGAGACCGCGAAGAAGAGCATCCAACACATCTCATCGTTCAAATAGTGTGGGCAGACAATATTTGCCAGGAGGACGTAGTGAAGGAAAAAATCTGACTCAGATCGAATCACCAGAAAGAAGGAGAGCATATTTCAATTTAAAATTTTTCATAACATTTATGAGTTACCTGGATGCACGGTAGAAATAAGATCAAGGTTACTAGAATTTTTGGAACCAATTGCTTCACGAGATCTGAATGCGCAGATCCTCTACTTCGCATGCACGTCAAACGCCGCAGAAAAGATGGATGAACACCTTGGGCATCGCTCTTTCAGAAGGGATGGAGGGGAAAGTTTTTGTTGAAAAAAATACCTCAAGATTCAATCCACAATAAGCTAAGAACGAGCTCTAGGATGACGAACGGAGTCGAACGAGCCCAAGAACAGTCCAAACGAAGTCCAAACGGAGGAGATACGTGCAAGAGAAGATCGAAAGCAGATGGTACGACCCATGAACCATCAAAGGGGCCCATGGGCTAGTGTAGGCCAACGGCGGTGCGGGCCAGGCCCGACAGTGCACTGGGCCACCCAGGCACGTGCACGACCCGTGAGCACAAGTGCCCAAGCCTGCTAAATATCGTGGTCCATAGTAGACCGCGCTCTATCACAGCTTACAGTCAGGCACGTGGACTGATCGCGATCTGACGGCTGAGGAAAAGGTACGATCCAACGAACATCACTCACACTGGTGAAGATCGAACGGCAGCGGCGATTGAGCACAATCCGACAGGCGAAAGGAATGTCGGTCTGGATTGAATAGTTGGGACTCATCCTGAGCATGATCAGGAGATCTATGGCTATGTTGTGCACGATCGAACGGCTCTGATTCAAGCCGATCACGATCAGATGGTCTAAAATGGTTTTAGGGTTTGCTTTGAGCTTGGTTTCCTAATGTAACACTGTTTTGAGGATTCTGGAGCCTATATAGTTTCGATTGACGAGTCATTTATTGCATGGGATAATTGGTGACGTCTTGATTGTGTAGAGAGGCTTCTTGAGAGATTTCAGAGAGTTTTTGTGAGGATTTTGAGATTTTTTATCGAGAGACCTTGTATAAGAGCTAAGTGATGAGTTTCTCTTGTATTTGTTTGATTTTTTTTTTCATAGTGAAGCTTGCATATCCCTTGGAGGTAGGCTTGAGGTCAATCCATTATCTTGATTTGTTTGTGATATTTTTCTCTCTCTTTCTTTTTCTTCTCCCCAACAAGTGGTGTCAGAGCACAACAATTGGTATCAAAGCCTGGTTACCATGGATAAGTGGTACCAGATGTTCGAGACAGAGATGGTGTTGATCGAGATTAAAGATGAAAAAGACAGGCATAATGAAGATGGAGATCAACTGGTTTGATGGAAAGAGTAATTTCTCCTTATGGTAAGCGAGGTTAAAGGATGTGCTCATCCAATAGAAGTTGATCGATGCTCTCTTGTACGAGAAAAAGTTGGACACCATAGAGGAGAAGACCTAGGAGCAGCTACAGATGCAGACGGTGAGTACCATCTGCTTATACCTGATGGATGAGGTGGTGATTCATATACTAGATGAGACTTTTTCGATGGTGCTGTGATCGAAGCTCGAGGAGTTGTATATGATGAAGTCTCTCATCAACACTCTATTTCTTTGGAGGTAGTTCTACTAACTATGGTGGACGAGCGATAGAGCGTGTAGGAGCATCTCAGCTACTTTCAAAAGATTCTCACCAATCTTCTCAATGTAGGTGAGAAAGTTGAGTAAAAAATTAGGATGTTGGTCTTGTTAGCATTGCTTCCCCCCCTTTTTAGAGTCGTTGGTGACTACTCTTCTAATGAAAAAGAGCACCATTAAGATGAACGAGATCACCATAGTGATTCTCTAGAATGAAGTTCTCAGAAGGGAGAATCCAGCTTTGAGCTCAGGTGGCCTTAGCTCAGCTTTGATAGTTTTTGGAGGAGCAGATGGTAGCAGATGGAGCAACAGAGGATCGCGAGGAGGATAATCTAAGTTCAAGATGAGGGACTTCGGTAAGATCAGATATTACTGGTGTGATAAGTTGGGACATCGTATCAGAGATTACACTCAACTCAGAGATCGATGAGGGCTACTACATGACGGCCAATAGTGAGTTAGAAGATGATGTCTTGTTGATATCTGATGAGATATCTATTCCTTATCAGGAGTGGATTTTAGATTTCGTATGCACTTATATATATTGCAAAGAGGAGCTGTTTGACTTTCTAAAGAGCAGTAAGGGCACTGTACATCTATCAGATGGATCAAACTATGTGATCAGAGGTATCGGGATAGTTAGCTAGAGAATACATGATGATGCAGTGAGGAGATTAGGAAAGGTCTGATACATACCCAATTTCAGATGGAATCCTATCTTACTGAGTAGATTGGATTTAAATGGCTACAAGTGGGTAGCTGATGATGAAATCCTGAAGGTTATACATGATGATAGGATAATGTTAGAAAAGAAAAAAATGATGAGAGGATATTACCTACTACCAGATGTTAGAAACCAGTAAGGAAGAGGTACCCAAACTCTTTTGGACATGGAACTCCTTAGGACGTGCATCCCAAGGAAGGGGTGTATAGAACACCCAAGAGGAGAAAAAGAGAGAGAAAGAAAGGGCATGGGGAGAGCCTTTAGGTGTGAGGGGCTGCTAGTTTTGATGCTCTAGGAATCTTAGGGGAGGTCTCTTTAAATAGGAATAAAGATTAAATTTTATTCAATCTCATAATACAAGTCCTACTTGTATTAAGATTCCTATTAACTTAAGTTATCCAACTTACATTAGGAAGCCCATTAGGCGCCAACAATTGGAGCTGTTGCATCCATAATTAGACACCCTCTTTTGCACCCAAGAGACATCCCATATGAAAATCAAAGGCCCTCTAATTAATGGACATGCCCAAATTGATCAAATCAAAGTGGCACCCCATAATAACTATCAAGGAGATTCATGAGGGACTTGCATCATTAATTTATATGATCTATAATCTTAGACACATAATAATTGAAGTCTCATGAATCTTATTCATGTAGGTTATTAGCAGGTAATTAAGTTAGAATTAACTTATCAAATAAGTAATCCCAACGGAAAGAAAAATTGGATTCAACCATGTGCTAGCAAGGTTACCATGAACCCAATAGATTTGTCTAAATCCAATTGACACTTCATAAGCTCAATTATTTATTTCAGACCTAATTTCTTTGTTGTATGACCTCATAAGTTCAATTCTATCTGATAGTAGGACATATAATGATCTCTATCATCGTATCATTGAAACTCTTTTCAATTGATCGAAATAATTTCACTCTAACTCAACAAAGATTGTCGATCTAGAACAATCCTAGTGAGCTCTCACAATCCATTAGTGACACCTAACAATATGTAGTGACAATTTAGTAGAACTGAAATGAACCTCTAAGTATAGTTAACGTGTGATTCAGTCCCTCTATCGTGAGTCCCGACTAGATGGTAGGTCATGGATAAATCGTCAAACCTCAATATCGGTCATATGATAGATTCAATCAGCTTAAGTCTATATGTGATTTTATGAAAACTCTTTTTCATCAATCACACTACTATGGTCATAGATTTAAGGACTCAGCCTCTTAAATCTCATAGAACTACTTCCTTCTACTAAGATCGATAGATCCTATCTTGATGCACACTCCACTCCTACAGTGGACCAACTGTCACCAACATCCACTACAAGGGCTCCTTGAGACTCATGTTGATGTGTCAATCAAACTCCAGCAGCCTCACTGCGAGCAGTAGTGTCATCTCAGATCAAAAGATCAGTCATACAACTGCAGCATCGAGAAAATCACTAACGAGTGAGCAGACATCCATGTGACTTCTCGTATTGATCACACTCAGTGCTAGTTGTTTTCTAACAACCACCTGTACTCTCACTCCAATGTCTCTACACTACAGACTCGAGATCCATTTATCCAAAGAAAGTGATCCATGCACTGATCTATCTGGATCAATCACCATCCGTATGATGATCCTATGATCAGGAGCAATTTAGGAATCAACCATCAATAACATATGCCTCAAATTCTCAACTCTTTGAAAATACGTGTCATCATCTTGTTAATCTCTTGGATGATTCATGAACACATAGACATGAATGATAATATAACTGCCCAATAAGTATAAAATCATGTCCTAGAGATATGAAATGTGTCAGTCAAGATTGGTTTCTAGGGCATACATCCAACATATATCTCATCAGAGCAACTCTTGACAGCAGAGTGCTCTAGAAGTAGTCACGCTCAGTGAAATGTACTCCTACATATCATCCGCATGTTGTACCCATGTCACCACACATCTTGGTTAAGAGGACAACCAACTAAGATGGCATACAACAATCTATACTTGATACAATTATCGTCCTTGTAACAATTGTATCATTTGGTTGCGAGTAGGATTTAAGAATGATATGGTAAATTCTCTTTTATCATTTTGATAGTAGTTCTAAGGACTTTATCATAACATATGAGTTCTATTTTGGAAGATGTATTTCTTATGATGAATCTTGTAAGATAATATTTATCATTTTTTAATTCATATACATGTATGAAGCATAATCATCTACAACCTAGATGATTGACTTTAAGATAGATTTTTCAACAACTCCTACTTGGACTAAAGTCAATCAAATCGATATCAAATATCCATCTTCTATTTGAGATCATCAAACTCATTAGATCCGATTGCTCTAGTCAATAAGTCGGTCAAGTTCTCCTTTCAGTCGATCTTTTCAATATCGACTTTGTTTCGATCTTATCGAACTAGTTGATTGCAATGCAGAAAATATTTGATTCTTAGATAGAACATCAATTCTTCAGCTTGAGCTATAGCTCCAATACTGCTGTCAATACAATAAAACTGGACCATCAATGAAGGGTGCCACTCCATACTCGCTAATGAACTTTCATAACCAAACTACTTTTTTATCAACATCAAATACCGCAAAGAGCTTTATATCGCAAATAAAATTTACTACTGAATACTGCATGGAACCTTTCCAGCATGTCGCTCCTCTTTTTAAGATAAAAATATAATCTGACACAACTTTGTCATTTCGATCCGACTAAAAATTGAAATCAATATTTCATAGGTTTTAAGTCAAACTCTCCATAAATGAGTCATTGGTCCTTAGTATTTCATAAATACTTAAGAATGATTCTAATAACCTTCTAAATTTTTATAGAGAACGAAAATGACAACCAAACTTTTATTTTCTGTAATGTAAGGATGTCATTCTCGATTAAGAGAATTTCATCCAAATAACACAAAGAATATTTTTACAGAACTATTAGTCTATTTGTACATACAAGATTCTGCTTTATTCTTAATGAAGTCATATGTTCAAAAATATATGTTCCAACTCTAAGAAGCTTGATTCAATCCGAATAGATTTGAGGATTGCTACAAAAAAATTGTCTCGTCATAGTCAACACTATAACTTTGATAAAATCATTTGACAATCAAACAGAATTAATAGATCTCCACCTTTCTGTCTGCACCTTTAATCCATCTAGAATTCACTCACACCCTATGGATCTTACCTCTTTAGGTGAATCAACAAATATCCATACATTGTTGATCTTGATGGACTTCATTTCAAATTTAATGGCTCCAAGCCACTTCTCAAAGTTAGATCCCTATATTGTATCCGTATGGGAGATCAAATCTTCATCTTGAACCTAAAAACTGAAGTATCTATTCAGCTAATACGGTACTCTACTGTATCTACTCAAGGATGTCTTTATATCGGGCTTCGAATTTGATCTAATCAGCTCTGATTATGTTGGTTTGTATCAGAGTCGGTTCCTCTACCTATCAAGCTTCACCAAGCTTGCTCTTCACGGTATCAGTTTCTTTACCAAGAAATTTTTTTTTCAAAAAGAATGCCTTAAGATTCATGAACATCTCATGTTCATCAGGAAGGTAGAAGAAATATCCTTAATATAATATTTATCAGATCAAGATCCAAATTAGTCGATTAATGAACATTTCATATAAGTTCGACATCCCAGACCCTAAGGTAAGAGAGTATCAAATTATCCAAGTCCATATCCCATATGGAGTTTTGGTAACCAATTTGCTCAGAATATTCTCGAGCATATATCAAGTAATCTCTAAAACATAACCTTAGACAGACCAGCAAACCCCACAGTGGATCGAACTATATCTAACAAAGTTTAATTTCTCCTTTCAGATATCTTTTTTAAATAGTGATGTCCCAAGAGAGGTTCATTAAGAGAGAATCTAATTTTCTCTAAGATATGTCAAAACTTACTGTAAAGATATTCACTTCATCAGTCTAACTGATGAGTTATAATACTCTTTGCAGTTTTTTTTTAATCTTATTATAAAATTATTTAAATATGTTAATCGATTCAGATTTATACTACATAAGCAAAATGCACTCATGCCAAGATAGATCGTCAGAGATTTTAATGAAGTAGTAAAACTCTCTTCTGGCACTTAAATTCATGAGTGCAAATATATCAATATGTATCAAACTCAAAATATCATTGGCTCATTCACCCTTTCTAATAAAAGATGAATAAGTTAACTATATCAAAAGCAGGCTTCAATGACACTGTCTAATCTAGGGTGCTAGTTAGATGTATACTTTACACTAACAAACTATGGTATTGAGTTTATATCATTTTCAATGGTTCACATATTATTGTAGTATCATTTACAATGATATCACAATAATCATATTTATTGACACCATTAATAAGATTGGATAATAGTGACAATCACTTAAAATGATATCTTTAGAGTTGAAAACAAGTTCGATGATTCCTAATATTGCGACTGGAACAGACTTCCATCTCTTACATTTAGGAGTCTCTTCCCATTTTCAAACTTTCTACTATCCTGAAGTCTTTTGCAACTATTTGCAAACATAATTTGCACTATCGGTATCCTATATTCAGATAGTAGTATTATCAATAGAGAAACTTCAAGGAATTATCATATAACATCTTGACTAGCAACCATTTGCTGATTTCTTTTTTAAGCCTGTTTAGGTTAGCCTGAGATTTTTTGATCAATTTATCCAAAAATTATACTCAACTTCTGATACTAACTATCGAAGTTAGGTCTGATAATATTTTCACTGACTAACAATGAATAGAGCGATAATATTCTACCCATTTCTGAAAAAAGAATAATTGACCTATTAGTATATAAACTATTTGAAGCCTAAAAACTTGAACTTTAGTCTAAATGTTCTCTCACTATTTTATACGAATTGGTAGCCTCTACCTCCAATCCGAAGAATTATTTTAATTCCTTAGCAGGTGTTAGAATCCACACATACTGCATTCAGGTCCGAGTGTGGCTCGGCCAACCCTAGTGCATCAATGGATAGGTTCATAACCAATTATTTTCTCAAATAATTTCTAGCAATCAGATTTTGCCCCATGCATCCTTTCAGCAGGTGTGTGGCGCCTCCACTAAAAATCTTGGTTAGATCCAACCATTAACATGACAACATCAAGTGCATCCAACAAATAGATATCCAGGTCCGAGTGTAGCTCGACCAATCTGAGCATTAATTTGAAAGAACAACAAGATGGTCATATAATGGATGATAATTTTAATACATAATAAACACTAGATGTGTGGTGTCTCCAATACCTATTTGAAATATTAGACTCATTATCATGCACTTTAATGAGAGGCTATGATCTAGTTATCTCCAAAACTAGCTCATTTTATAGATCTAATAATTTAAAAATTTTGATTAATTTATTTTATAAAATATTAGTCGACCTACAAGTCATAAATTTTTTCACTGACTTCATCAAGTCATGAAAAAGATTAGTGACTGGTGCGTCCAACCAGTATGTCGTAGATCCTCTCACTGACTTTATCAAGTCATAAGAAAGATTAGAGATAAGTTGATCCAGGGCACTTAAATCATTCATACTGATTAACCCTAACAACATGAGTCAACTCGAGTCACCTAACGATCTAATCAACCTAATGACTCAGGCTCAACCTTTGAGTCTCAATCAAGGTCCATTTGATTTGATCAAAGACATGGACTCAACCTTCTACAACTATTGTATTCGATCTAGAGTATTCTTGACCTAATCTAAATCAACTATAGTTAGATTTGATCAACTACTCTTTTTAGTCCAATAGATTTTTTATTCTAACCTAGGTCTAATCCAATTAAAAGGACCTGATTTAAGTTAACCCATACCCCATATTTTATGCAATGTCATTAGATCTTTAATCATAATTCTAGATATAAAATATATTTCTTAATTCTTAATTAAGTATAGCATCAACATGGGTTAAGATTATTATTGAAACTATTTCAATTTTGTAAAATAATTTTATATCAATTTTATGCAAAATTTTTCTGGTCTGAAAACTAAATCGGCTCACCCTTGAACTGAGTTGGCTCACTTCAATGGGTCGACTAAGTTTGATACTTGATTGACTAATTGATTATGAACAGTAATCATTATTCTTTGGTCTGAGATAACTAGGTTGGATCAGTCAACACTGAACCAATTAAAATAGAAGACTGGGTCGACTCAGTTCAAAACTAGTCAGCTCAGTTGGCATGCCAATAGGTATCATATAGTCTCAGATCTGAAAATTCTTGCATAAACTGAAATAAAATTAATCATAACAAATTTTAGATCATATCTAAATATTTTATGATTCTAAATTTTATTTTTATGATTAAAATAATTTTAATCATATAGATTAGATGATGTGCTTTTCATACAACTATGCTTTATATCACATACAACAAATTCTAGGATTTCAACATCTAGGATTTTGCAGAAAAATAATTTTTCTCCTTTCGTTTTCTTCTTCATGGGACCTCACAGTGGCACCCTTACATGCCATGAAGAGCACCTCATTGAATGAAAAGAGAGGATCATGTAACCCTATTTGCTCTTATGATCGGACGGCCTGGTGATTATCCAATTCGAGTACTTTGCTACTCAGAACATCTAATCTAATTCATATATCATATATGCAAAAATTTAGATCAAATCTAAATTGTATTAGATCTGATTTTGTATTAGATCATATCTAAAATCAGATCATAATACATCTCATATATTGCTAAATCTAGATTTCAACTCTACATGCATATATGTTCATGTTATAATGAACCTGGCTCTGATACCATTTGAAAGAAAGCATGGTGGGTGATGTGTATATATTTTTAAAAAATTTACAGTGGAACATACATAGATTAAATAATTTAATCTACAATACATGCATAGATCAAATCTAAATTATCATACAAGATCTATGATATAAATTAATATGCATGTATGCACATCTGAAATCTAAAATTCAGCAAGTATAAAACATATCTAATTTATATTTAGATCATATCTAAATATTAATTAAATTCAAAACTTTATACCTGAGCATGGATAGCAGATCACCGCATCCGAAATTCATAGTAGATGATTCTTCATGATGCTTGGCAGCCGTACACGCATCCGACCTCTACGGATATCCACACGAAGTCTTTATACTGATCGATCTCTCCGAGAGTACTAGCTCGCGAAGACACTATTCTTTGGCTGATCTAAGAGGAAACATAAAGATAAAAAATAAGAAGATCCTCTCCTTTTTTTTCTAAATCCATACATCTGATCTCTATAATAGAGATCAAGAGAAGAAATCTTTCTTCTCAATTTTTTTACGCATAAGAGAGAACTTTTTTCTCTTCCTTTCATGCCTTTGAGAAGAACTTTTCTTCTCTAATTTTTTATGATAAAGATTAGATCTAATCTAATTTTTTATGCTGAAAATCATAGAAGATTTTGAGCCCTAGAAGAATCCAAAAGAGGGATCTAAGAGAAGAACCGTTCTTCTCTCTTTTTCTTCCTTGATCAAGAACTCAAGGAGCTCCAAACATCCAACCAGATTTTTTAAATATTTTTTTTTTAAATTTTTATATTAAAAATTAGATCTAATCTAATTTTTATCTTGAAAAAAATTTTAAAAAAATCTGAAAGAAGAACTCTTTTTTCTTCAAGGCTGCGCATAAGAAAAAAAATCCATCTTCTTCCTTGATCTAGAACTCTAGAAAGCCCCAAACACCCAATCAAATTTTTTTGATATTTCTTCTCTAAATTCTCATATTAAAAATTAGATCTAATTTGATTTTTATTTTAGAAAAAAATAGAAGAAAAATCTGGAACAAGAACTCCTTCTTCTTTTAAGCTGCACACAAGAAAGAAGACCTATCTTCTTCCTTGATCTTTCTCTCTTTGAAAAGAATTTTTTTTCTCCAATTTTTACTGTAAAACCAGCAAAAGAAGCACTTTTTGATGCCTAAAAATCAATAAAAAAACTCATAAAACACTCCAAGAAGAAGAGGAGAAACGGGATGTTGGCGTGTGGGATATTGGGTGTAAAACCAACAGAAGAAGCTCTCTTTGATGCCCAAAAATCAGTAAGAAAAAACTCATAAAACACTCCAAGAAGAAGAGGAAAAATGGGATGTTGGTGTGTGGGATGTTGGGGCGTCCAACTCTTGGACGCCCCCTTCCTCCTATTTTTTTTTCTTTGGGGCGACAAGAAAGAGAGGAGAGACATTTTCTTTTCTTCACGAAAAAGAGGAGACGGCGCACAAGAAAGTTGGGGTGTGGGATCTCTTTTTCTCACGGTGAATAAATGTGGCGTGGGAAATAAATCACATAGGGTGTTTTGGGTTTAGTCCTATTTCAAATAGGATTCAAGATCTTCGTCAAATTCTAACTAATTCTTGGATTCAATCCTAACTAACTTAAAAATTAGTTATAACAAACTAACTAATTAGATCCTAGCCCAATTATGAAACATATTGGGCTCCAATCGATTTTGAAATTAGTTAGATTAAAACCCTATTGATCCAGGGATTGATTCTTGATGGATTCAGGGAAGCTATTGATAATAGGGCTTGATCCAATCAAGCCTATTATCCAATAAGATTTGATCCAATTAAAATCTATATCAAACTAATCTCATTAATTTAATTTTGTATCTCTGAGATCAATTGAAATAAGCTTTGTCATTCAATAGGACTGCATTCAATCAATTCAAAGCCAATCTAATTGAATCTAATTCAATTAGATCTAATCCAATCTCCATTGCTCAATCAAATTGAGCCAATTAACAATCATATTATTAATTAATTATTCTTCTTATTTATCGATCATTAGTAAATAATTTATTGTAATCTTTGTAAAAGATTAATCATCAATTAAATTGATAATTAAATCCTTCAATGATTCATAATCGTTGATCAGCTATTTGATCAGACAAGTACTTCTATGTGTGTGACCCCATAGATTCGAATCTAAGCTGATAGCATAAGAATAATTTCTGTACTAATCGATGAAACTATCTAGCAATGAGATCCGATATCCGGATAGGTCGAATGTATGCCCAGCTACACTCTAAAACCTATGTGGATATAGTTACCGTATAATTCATCTCTTTGATATTTGATGCTCAAAGACGACTAAGGGTAAACTATCAACCCAGAAAGAGTGATCCACATTATGTCTCAACCTCAAAAATTCTGTGACTCCTCACTAGGACTACTTTGGTCAAAGTTTTGCTGAATTAAAACACAATGATGCATCATTTCTAATTTTACTTGGAGTGGTCAGTCTCATCTTGACTCGCACTCAAACTTCATAAGTACTTAACTGTACTTAGAAATATTCCGTCATCAAATTAAAAATTCGGATAGTCTGGCACCAAAGCACAGTGAATTGCTTGCAAGTCATCGAGGTAGCCTCAGGTTCGAAGAACACTTATACCCATATCCCATCAGAGCAACTCTTGATAGCAGAGTGCTTCGAAAGTGATCACGCTCAGTGAAATATACTCCTACATATCATCCGTATGCTATACTCGTGTCACCACACGTCTTGGTTAAGAGGACAACTAACTAAGATGGCATACAACAACCTAGACTTGATACAATTATCATCCTTGTAATAATTGTATCATTTGATCGCGAGCAAAGTTTAAGAACTACATGATAAATTCTCCTTTATCATTTTGGTAGTAGTTCTAAGGACTTCATCATAACATATGAGTTCTATTTTAGAAGATGTATTCCTTACGATGAATCTTGTTAGATAATATTTATCATTTTATAATTCATATATATGTATGGAGCATAATCATCTATAACCTAAATGATTGATTTTAGGACATATTTTTCAACAATATATGTAAAAAAATTTAATTTAATTTTTATATATTTCATCTGGATGGATTCAGACCTTCTTATTCTACAATGCAGTAACATATTACATAATATAACAACACGATAATGATATTATATAATATTTTATAAATTAAAATACTATATTATATTTTATTTTTATGCAAGATAGAATGATTATATTCATCTTATAAAAATATAATATACCTTATACACTTCACAAAGATATTTTTAATAAAAATTTTTAAAATAAAATATAATAAGATTATAATTAAATTTTTATTATTATATAATATTTAAATCTATAACTATATCTATTCTATACAAATATACAAGCTATCCATCTAATATCAGGTTTAGATACTTTTTTTAGAAGCATACTATTATACATTAGAAAAAATATAGATGATTACAATCTATCTACTTTCTAAAAAAAATAATTTTAATCTATCATTTGATAAAAGATCATTTTATCTATATAAAATAATAAATTAAATTAATTTATTATTTTAGCTATATATATTAATTTTTTTTATTAGAATAAGAAAAGAATTAACAAACTAAAAGAGATGTATTTATATTAAGAATTTTTTTACATATATATCTTTCTAAATATTCAAATTTACGTGAATATTCTCATAAAATTACTATTTATATATATATCCTTATAATTTTTTTGCACATCTATTCATAAAAATATTTTAGTTATTTTAATTTTAAATTATTAATTTTTAATATGTTAGATGATATAGATACATATACAAAAAAAGATATTTTATGAGGATATACATATAGATATCAATTTTAAAAAGATATTTATATAAATTTAAATATTTGAGAGAGAATACATATGAAAACCCTAATTATTTTAGTATCCATTTTAAAGAGAAAATTCTCAAGTTGAAAATTTCTTCAATAGAATTATCAGTTCATAATTTAAAAAAAATAAAAAAAAAACATGCATGATATTTTTTTCTATTTTATCAAACCTCTCCATTTCTTATTTTTCTTGTCAAATCATCTCTCCTGTATATGAGACCACCCTTCTCCTTTTTGAGTCTCTTTCTTCTCCTATAAATTTTTTCTTTCTTTTAGTGGTACCTGTACCTAAAAGTTCATAGACTCTAAGGGATGGCATGTAAATATTTTTTTTTCGTGTTAGATAAAGATAGAAAATTATACATTATGTATAATTGATATTAATACATATCATATTCTGAAAATTATATATTATTTTATCTAAAAATATATATCGATTTGCTAGATGACTAATTTATTTAGTGTGTATCATCTAGCTATATGGTATGTATTGGTAAAAAATATGTTTTGTAGCTTGTGTGTTAATTTATTTAGAGATATATATTAGATCGTTACTGGATATATATCAAAAAAGCTTATAATATATATCAGAAAATCAATGGGTGTATATCATTAGTTATATCGTGTGTACTGGTAAGTATAATATTCTTGAAAAGTATGTATCATATTGCTTGGAGGTATATATTAGATTTATGGATAACTAATTTATTAAATATGTATCATATGACTATATATTATATACTAATAAACATAATATTTTAGAAATTGATCATGTGCTATATATTAATAGACTTCAAAATTTGAAAATCGTATATCAATTTATTTAGGATATATATTAACTTATTAGATGAGTAATTTATTTAATATGTATCATTCAATATATAATATGCACTTGTAAAGATACATATTCTAGGAATAAGGGAGAAATGGAATATTGAGCTATCTTTTTTTTTTTCTTAATCATATGATTAACGTAGAAGAAATTTTTGATTTTCAAATTTTTTAACATAAATATTTAAAAAAATATGATAAAATAGAAAAATAATTTTATATTGCACCACTACATATGTTTTTTCGGTCTTCTCCAAAAGCTCCTCTCCCCTTGCCAATTTCTCCGTTGCTTACTAATTTTCAATCCTTTATTTCTCCCCTTATTACATGACCTTTAATTCAAATACACGCATTCATGTTTTTAACCCAAGTTCCCATTCTCTCCCAACTTCTCTCTCTCCAAATGTCACCTACTCACCTTATCATCATCTCATCTCCAAAAGTCCTTCCCTCCATCCCATCTCTTATCTTCTTCTCTCCGATACACTTCCCTCCCTCCATGCTCTGCATCCCATGACCTTCATTAGCCTCCATCCTCTGTTCCCTCCATAACCCCTCCCTCCTCCTCTCCCTCCCCACCCATATGCCTTCTTCTCTCCTCCCCATCCAAATCCTCCCTCCTCCTTCAATCGCATAAACCCCAACCCCTCCCATGGCCTCTCCCACTCCCCCCCTCACTACTCCCTCACCTCTTCCAAATCCCTGCAAAACCCCCACCCTCCACCCCAAAACCCCCACAAAACCCCCTATAGACTTCACTCCTCTTCCACCACCACTTCCACCGCTCCTAACACTGCGACCACTCCTACCATAACCACCACCACCACCTCCCCCAGTGGTGCCACCAATGCTTCGACTCCTTCCCCTTCCCCCCAAAACCCAATCTTGCAGCGAAACCCAGCCTTCTTGCCCTACTGCCCCCGCCCCAGAGCCGGGCTGAGCCCTGAATTCCGGCGGACTCGCAGCACCCGAGTCATCTCCAAGAGGAACCTCTCCTCCGCCAAGCCCTCCCACGACAACGCCCGCACCGCCTCCCCTGCCGCCGCCCATTGCCTCGCCCAAATCCTGCGGTCGCCCCCCAATGACCGGGCCCTCGTCACCATCCTCTCCAGCTTCCGGCCCGCCCTCGCTATCCCCGAAGACTATTGCTTCATTCTTCATGAGCTCGGCGACCGTGACAAGTGCCCGCCGAAGGCCCTGCGGTTCTTCCACTCCGCCATGCCTCTCATGCGAAGCCGAATCGAGCAGGGGAAGTTGCTGACGGCCGCCATTTGTGGGCTCGGCAAGATGGGCCGCCCCGAGCTGGCAAGACAGGTTTTTGATGTCGGCGTCGCCCGTGCTTATGGCAATACTGTCTTCGCCTACTCCTCCCTGATCTCCGCTTATGCCAGAAGTGGGCTTGCTGCTGAGGCCATGGGTGTTTTCGAGTCGATGAAGGCGGCCGGCCTGAGGCCCACCACCATATCATACAACGCCGTGATTGATGCCTGTGGGAAGGGCGGCGTCGACCTCCAGTTCACCCTTGAGTTTTTTCGGGAGATGCTCCACGATGGGCTCTGTCCTGATAGGAAGACATTCAACTCTCTTCTAGCTGCCTGTAGCCGTGCTGGGCACTTGGAAGATGCGCGTGTGATGTTTGATGAAATGATCCGGCTGGGCATGGGTCGTGATATCTACACCTACAATACCTTCATCGATGCTATCTGCAAGTGTGGGAATATGGAGCTTGCAGTGCAGGTCATGTTGGACATGCCCACAAACAATGTGTGCCCAAATGTCGTTACGTATAGTACGTTGATGGATGGATACTCTAAATTGGAGCAATTTGATGAGGCACTGAAGATCTATGAAAAGATGAAATCTTTGAAGATTCAGCTGGACCGGGTGTGTTACAATACACTGCTCTCAATCTATGTGAAGACCGGAAGGTTTGAGGAGATTGCGAGAGTGTGTGAAGAGATGAATGTTGTGGGAGTCGACAAGGATACTGTTACTTACAATTCTTTGATCAATGGGTATGGAAAGCAAGGGAGGTTAGACGTTGTTGCTTACTTGGTTCAGGATATGAGGGAGAGGGGAGTTGCCCCGAGTGTGCTAACATACTCGACTTTGATGGATATTTACTCAAAGGCAGGCATGTATGGAGATGCTGCAAATGTCTTCTTAGAGTTCAAGGAGTCAGGGTTGAAGGCAGATGTGGTTTTGTACAGCTCTTTCATTGACACGTTGGCTAAAAATGGGTTAGTAGAGTGTGCTGTGTGGTTGCTTGATGAGATGACAAGGGTGGGGATCGAGCCTAATGTGGTCACTTACAATACTATAATCGATGCTTTTGGTAAGTCTAGGATCATTGTTGAGGAGGATGGTGTTGGGAGTACAACAGTGGGTGTTGAAGGATGTGGCAGCCAGGTTGTCAGGGCTTTCAGTCAGCTAGCAAGGGGATTTGGGCGGCCTGTGGCAGAAGAGGTCAGTAGGAGGTCTGAGGAACTGTTTTGCATCTTAGGATTGTTTCAGAAGATGATACAGCAGGGTGTGAGGCCCAATGTCGTGACTTTCTCGGCTATTTTGAATGCTTGCAGGTGATGTCCTATTTTGCCCTCAAGATACCAATCATTAACTTAGAAGTATATTATTTATTAAATTGTTAGAGCATTGAAATGGAAAATAAACTATAACCAAATACGTAACACATGCATTCTCTGGAGAATTGAAAAGTATGAAATTAAATTCCCATCTCTGTCTCTCTTGAAATTATTGAAAACATATATCCATTGTGATATGACATCAAAAATGGAGAAAATCTTGGTGATGTTAACACTTCATTTTATGTTACACATAAGCTGGTTTCGTGCCATTAATAACAGTTGATCAATGCTGGATTTTGTTGTATCATGAGTGAAACATATTTATATGTTCTATGCAGTATATTTTTAGGGACGAAACATATGCTTCTTTAGAATCAAGCATATGAATTCAAGTCATCATTTTTTTTACTGTTTCTCTAACACACTTTTGGTCACTTGTTTCTCCATATCCTTGTTCTACATTTGTTAATAAGCCTGTTCATTATGTGCTTGAATTTTATATGCAGTCGTTGCAATTCATTTGAAGATGCATCATTGTTATTGGAGCAGCTTCGGTTGTTTGATAACTTTGTCTATGGGGTTGCACATGGGCTTTTAATGGGCTGCAGAGAGGTTTGGGTGCAAGCTCAGTCGCTTTTTGATGAACTGAGGCAAATGGATTTGCCAACGTCATCTGCCTTTTACAATGCTTTAACTGATATGCTATGGCATCTTGGTCAGGTAATCAAGCATATTTTGTTACTATCTAGTTAATGATCGTGCAGTTATTAATGAATAATATCCCTTTTTAAGTAGTCATTAGTGATTTTAGCACTATTTGTGCTCCATTTCTCTGAATTTTTTCAAATAGATTTAAGTAGTTGGAAAGGTGAACCAACAGAAGGGGATCAAGTTCGTTATTTCTTTAATCTACTTTTGAAAGCTGCCCATAACATTACTGCTTGTATGTCATTTTGGAGTTTAGTATTAGAACATTGGGTTGGGCCTTGGTGCAACAGGAAGGTCGCTGCATTGTGATCTGGCTGGCCATCATGTGTTTGAAACACAGAAACAGCTTTTTAGTATAAGGATAAGGTTGTGTACATCTGACCCTCCCCAAATCCTGCAGTGATAGGGGCCTCAGGCACCGGGACACCCTTTTTAGTGGTCAGAGTGTTGGGTAATGAGGCTTGCCTCTTCCATCTTGCTCCCAGAAAGGTTGTGTTGGTTGTTGTAGTTCAATGGTCTCTTGTTTGTGATCAATTTTTCCCACATGGAATTGAATGAGCTGTTATGGTGATGTTGAGGTTGAGGTCCCCTGGATTTCAGAAAGTTAACTTTTTGTTTATTTTATTTTTTTACAGAAACGAGGAGCTCAGCAGGTTGTGCTTGAGGGGGTACAGCGGCACGTTTGGGAGAACGCATGGAGTGAATTTACTTTGGATCTGCACCTGATGTCTTGTGGTGCTGCTCAGGCCATTGTTCATGCATGGCTTCTCAGTATACGCTCAATTGTTTTTGCAGGGTGTGAACTACCCGAGTTTGTTAGGTATGAAATCCTTTCTTAGCTATGACACCTGAAAGGTTACAAGCTTGAGGTGAATGTGTCAAGCACTAAGACACTATTATATGACACCAGCACGTAATGATATAAGGGGAATATATCATGAGATTGATTCCTTAAAGAAGAGCACGGACATCAAAATTAGTGCATGACTATATGTCATCTCTTTGACATTTAATCCTTCAACATATGCAATTGTATATCAAATTATTGTCTTGGATTTCTGTACCCCTCCTGGTACTTGTCTTGATCAAGGAAAGGTTGAATAACCTATTTGAAACTTGTATCAAGTTCATATGCATGCCCATACGAGGGCTGATCAGGTTAGCTACCTCCTAGGACATGGAGCAGAGAATTATTCTTTTGTTTGGTTTATATCCTGGAAAATTAATCAGAATGGTGAATGTACACATTGCCAGAAATATTCCAGTTAATGCCTTCGTTTACAAGACTCGTTTTGAAATGATAAGATGAAATTTGGTGGTATTTTTCATTCTGATTTTCTTGGACATGCAAACCATGAAGCAGATTTTTTTTTCTTTAATAAATATCATACCAAATATTTCAAGTGAAAAAAATTTGGCATCTGGGTATCGCTGCCTTTTTGTGGCCTAACCAAAAAAGTTCGATATCACCACAATCTAATATGTTAAATCCATTGTTTCTGTTCAGCATCTTGACAGGCTGGGGCAAACACAGCAAGAGAGCTGGTGCTAGCACCCTCCGTTGTGTCATTGAGGTGCTGCTTGACTCAATTGGAGCCCCATTCAATTTGGAAAGGTTCAACATTGGTCGGTTTGTATCACCAGGTGCAATGGTGGCTGCCTGGTTGAGGGAACCAGGGACAATAAACATCC
The DNA here is from genome assembly GCF_000442705.2 of Elaeis guineensis. Classification (NCBI taxonomy): domain Eukaryota; kingdom Viridiplantae; phylum Streptophyta; class Magnoliopsida; order Arecales; family Arecaceae; genus Elaeis; species Elaeis guineensis. Next base: position 180,710,117 of record NC_025993.2, on the reverse strand, counting down.
TTCTCCTTCGTGATGAGCGAGTGCAACATTCGAGTCCATCGTCTCTGCTTCCAAGATTGCAGGCATTACAATTGTAGTTTCAGAGATCGTCCAGGTTAACTCATCAGCCAGTTGTATCTATTTGGTAAAATTTATGTTTGTTGTGAGAATAAAATAGAGACTTGTTCTTATTTTTGTGAAATTGAATCATATTTTTGTTCTGAAATTGCTAGCACCAGAATTGTACTTAAACTCCTGCCCTTCGTTTTTGGTCCTTTCTCTGCATTACTGCTTAAAGATAGAACAGATCGATTCTGTCGGTCAAAAAAAAAAAAAAAAAATGTTCAAGGTGTGATCCATTTTTCAAGTCAGTGATGAGATGTCTTACGGTCAAAATTTTCTTTTGGTTCCTACGGGGAAAAAGGTTCCAATTTTGCAATTACCTCTTTCTGCCAGAGCAGCCCATGAATTGGACACTCTAGCCAACGAAGACATTGCATTGTTTTGCTCCATGGACTGACTTGATTCGATGTTTATGTGCTTGCTACTCAAATTTGAAAGATGATATTTTGCTTGTTCTTGTTGGGACTGCTTAGCAGGTGGGAACCAATCATATTCATTTGTTAAGTAGCAAGTGAAGACAGCTATGATGTGCTGGAAACTTTCTTGTTTTCAACCCTCTTTGTCAAAAATGTTATTCTTAGACTTTAGTGGCACCTTCCCCTAATTAGTTTTAGGGGATTGGGAATTATTGATCTCTCTCTCTCTAACCTTTTAGCTGAAGTACTTACTTGTTCTTCTATTTTGCAGAACTTAAAAAAAGAAATTCTATTTAATGAAAATGAGAATGTCTCTCTCTCTCTCTCTCTCTCTAACCTTTTAGCTGAAATACTTACTTGTTCTTCTATTTTGCAGAACTTAAAAAAAGAAATTCTATTTAATGAAAATGAGAATGTCTCCAAATTCAATGAAGATGTATGCAGGCATTTGTCGGCTTTGGCCAAGCTTCCTGTAATTGAGTTAGTTATGTACTGCATCCAACGACGCCACATGGTCTCAGGTATGGACCAAGCATATGATCCAGTCATGCCTTTAGATGTAGGAGGTTAGAGCTAAAGCCTTTGTATTATTTATCGTTGAAATAATATTATTTAAAAAATGAGTCTCCATGCTATTTCGGTGTGGATGTGGCGCTCAATGGACGATAGTACTTGAAAATATAAACTGCTATTATGCTCATGTTAGTGGAGTTGGGGAAGAGACGGAAAGGAGAATTGGGGGGGAAAAAAATGTATCTCCTATGGGAGTTTTAGATGGTCGGTGATTTATGAGAATTATCAAAACCGATATGAGTTATATGACTGTCACAGGTCAAGCTGATTAAATTTAAGAGTGAGATTCCTCACATTGAATTTAATCATATATTATATTTTTAGATACTATAATTTAATCATACGATATTCAATTAAAATAATTTTTTTAAAAAAAATATGAAGTCCCTCCGCAAAAAAGTCTAAATTACATTATTAGGATCCCAAATCTAGCTGATCAAATCAAAATTTTTTTTATAAAAAAAATTTTGATTAGATATATTTTTTAATAAAAAAATAGATAAAATGATAGAAGACAAAGTTGATATAGAAGTCAAGATCTATATATCTTTTATAAGATTTTAATTTTTATAATTATTTTTATTAGTTTTATTTATTTTTAAAAAATTATTTATATTTAAATAAAAAAGAATATGGATAAATTATATAAAAATAAATTTTATTATTATAAATAAAAATTATATATTTTAATTTTTGAATTATCAATGAAATAAAATGGAATCTAAATTTTACTTTCACAAATTTTTTTTTATCTTTTTAAAATTTTTTTATGAAATTCAAATTAGACGGAACGACAAAGTCTTTCTGTCTTTCTTTCTAATCAGATCCGTAGACGTAAATCATAAGTCTGATTTTTGTAATTTGTTGTAATAATAAAATATAAATTATAATAAAAAAGAGTTGATGATGGATATTAATTTTGTGGGAACCAATGGCTGGACAACAGAGTTTGCTGGTTAGTATTATCTCGCTGCCTCTCTCTCACTCTCTCTCTCTCTCTATTTTTATTTATATTTTTTGCACGTTTGGTACTCCCCCACCCACTCCTCACCAGATCGTCCGCCTTGCGTGATTCAAAAGTTTGCAAGTATCCGGACGGCGTTTCTCGCCGAATATGCGCATCTTAATTGTATGCGATTGCTGAATATACCGTCCATCACGCAATCGTAAACGCATGCCATGCGCTCATCTACAGCGTCAAAATTTAACGTTAATGACACCTTCGGTCGACAGGACAACGGTGCACCAACAGCCGAATGGTTATTGGTGTGGTCCACTCTGGCCAGTAATAACATGAAACGTCATGCTCCATAGCCGGTTGCTGTTCGAGTTGTTGATGTAACACATCCCACCATCTCATCCGGACCTTGAGGGGGGAATAAAAGATGATTGATATTCTCACGCCACGTTTATTGCTGATCAGAGGCCGCATTGCTGATGTATTCCCAAATAATAAAACCTTAAAGAAACAATATTTTCTGTTATAATAGAGGAGTTTTTTTTGGATAGAACATGAATATTATATATTCCTGAATCAAAGCACGAAAGATCCAATAAATAGATTGAAGTGATAGAGGTGGTGTCCCATATTATAGCCTTTATATAATTAGCCATATAAGTAGCCATTTAGACAGCAATACCATTAGCTGTCTAATAGACATACTTCATCTCAAGCGATGAAAAATAAGCCACCATCCATCAATAGTTGTGAAGTAAGAGATGATGATTGACATAATTATGCATGGATATTAATAACCACTTAATTATTATAAAGGAGTTTACTTTTAAAAAAATGTGAGAAACTCTCAAGGTCTGCATAATATGCACTCATCTTTTCTATGCTCCACAAAGTATGGCTATTATAATTGTAGAATTAAAAACTTAGGTACATTGCCAGCAATGATTCCTAATGACAAAGACAACTCTATCGTGTGCTCCTTTGTCACACTGCCATTAAAATTAAATTTGAGAAAATAAAAAAATAATAACTTTCAAGTGAAAAAAAAATCATCTGATGGGATGTAAGACTTGCAAAAAGAGAGTCATAAGTTTTCCAAGCTATCAATTACTGCCTGGATGAGCTCATAGGTTGGTTTGGAGGCTTTCAAAATGATCCATTTAGGATTTTGAATCACATTTTAGAAGGTGTGTTTTTTCTTAGGTAAATATAGTTTATAGGCATTATAGCACGTTAGAGTAATTTTATTCCTTCAAAATTTCTTCTGAAATATTTTTCTTTGATAGATCAAAGAAAAATGTCAAGGATCACCTGACTTTGGAAGTGGAATCTACCTCTAAACTTGAGCCACCAGTCGCCATCCTAAATGACATGCAATGTGGTTTTCTTCGCATGAGGACAAACATCACAATATAGTGAAATATGCATCCCCTATTGGTATAGAATAGCTTGACCTAGAAGTAAATCCCAAGCAACGCTCCATATGAAAAGAGCAATTCTTAGGTGGTTGTTAGCTTTCCACATTCAATTGGTACTCTAAGTTGAATCGAAAATAAATATGAAGAATCAATAAAAATAAGTAATTTCGATAGTTATGTTGAAAGATGCCTCCATCCTATCATATTAGGATCATCTTTGCATGGTACTATCATGGATAAGATTTTATCAGTCAAATCCTCCTTGAACAACAGGTGAACTGGGAGATAGTTTCAACACTTCTCCCAAGCCATCTTAAAGTCTTTCACTGATAAACCATGCAAGGTACTTGTTGGGGAATACCCACCGACCGTCCGACCGATGGCCGGAGGGACCGACCGACCGACTGACGGTCGGAGGGACCGACCGACCGACTGACGGCCGGAGGGACCGACCGGCAGACGCCATCACCGACCAATTAACGGCCCCCAACCGACTGAGGATGTGTCGGTCGGGCATACTTTTTCCGTCCGACTGGACCTGGAAGCCTGATGGCCGACTCACGTAAGACTCGCCGACCAACGGAGGGGCCCGACGCCGCTCAGCTGGCCACCGACCTAGGGTCGGTCGACTCCTCCGATCGCCGTACAGCCGCCAGAGCTTGTCAGTTCTGACAGCAACATGCGGTACTGCCACCTAGGGGCATTGTCCCGCCTAGGGCATTGTCAACCCTAGTGATTTGACAGCCCCACGACGATATGACACTTTTACGGCGACTCTGACAGTCTACAGTGAGTTGACAATTCCTCAATTGTCCGCGTCATTAATGACGGCGTCATACCGTGCTCCACTATATAAATCGGGGAAGGCAACAGTGCAGGGGATCTCCACTTCTCGACTTCGAAACCACAGGCTCGCTCCCTCTCTCTCTCTCTCTCTCGATTGAGCTCTCTGTCTTCATTTCACTGTTGCCCAGTCACCTCTCTGACTTGACCGTCGGAGGGTCTCCGTCGGAGCCACCTCCGGTCAGTGTGGACTTCCTTTTTTGCAGGCGCTCGTTCCCGACGACCAGGCGACGAGGGGATTGGCCGCAACAGATTGGCGCGCCAGGTAGGGGGAAACGATGATGAAGACAAGAGCCCAGCGATCGAAGATCACCGGGTCGGCGAGGCGCTCTTCCCGTCGGGAAGAGGCCTCCCCGCCCCCTCAGCGGCGGAGCCCAGCTCTCCGCACCCCGCGGTGACCACGGAGGCGCAGATCGCGGCCATCGTACGGCAGATGACCGTACTGACGGACGCGGTCAAGAGCCTCCAGCAACAACCGGCGGCCTGTCCGATGCCCTCCAGGAGCAGCCGCCGACGCCCACGCCGATCCCCGTCGCCTCCGCGCGAGCGTCCGCAACAGCGCTCCCACGGAGAGGAGGAGGGACGGCCATGGCGCGATGACCGACGGTCCCAGCGGCCCTCTCCTTCCCTGCTGAAACGGGCGAGGAAGGAGAAGCGACCGCGAACGCCGTCCGCCTCCCTATCGGAATCTTCCGGAGACTCCACTCCTGGGGTTTCCCAGCACCGACAGACAGACGACTACGAGCGCAGGTTCGAGAAAATCGACCGTCGGCTTGCGCAGTTGCAGGTGGATGGCCAGAAGTCTTCTAACGACGTCGACTTCCGGACCGCCCAACCTCTCTCCCGACTAGTCCTCGACGAACCGATTCCCAGTCGGTTCAAGATACCGCACGTGGAGCCATACGACGGCTCCACCGACCCGATCGACCACCTTGAGAGCTACAAAGCTCTCATGACGATCCAAGGGGCAACCGATGCTCTTTTTTGCATCGGCTTCCCCGCCACACTCCGCAAGGCTGCCAGGGCCTGGTACTCCGATCTTCGATCGGGAAGCGTCCACTCCTTCGGGCAGCTCGAGCACTCTTTCGTGGCCCACTTCAGCACCAGCCGGAAGCCGCCGCGAACGTCGGACAGCCTTTTCTCCCTTAAATAGGGGGAAAATGAGACGCTCCGATACTTCGTGGCGTGATTCAACACGGCCACGCTTGAGATCCGGGACCTCAATGAAGACATGGCTATCTCAGCCATGAAGCGGGGGCTGAGGGCGTCCCGATTTACCTACTCTCTGGACAAGACCCTCCCCCGAACGTACGTCGAGCTGCTGGAGCGCACATACAAGTACATGCACGCGGATGAAGGAGCTTCCGACCGACGCTTGGCCGAACCCAGAGGCCCGAAGGAGAAGCGGAGGAAGGGTCGGGAACCCGCCGAACCCAGCAGGCCTCCGACCGAAAGTCGGGTCTCGCCACCCCGACGAAACCAAAAGTCACCCCGACAACAGACTCCAAGGCCGGCACGTCCCAGGTACGATTCCTACACTCCTCTCTCCACTCCTCGTGCACAGATTCTAATGGAGATCAAGGGGGAAGAATACCTGCGACGGCCTCCGCCTCTGAAGGCAAAAGGCCTCGACCGTCGGAAGTACTGCCGATTCCACCGAGGCCACGGCCACAACACCGAGCAGTGCATCCAGCTTAAGGATGAGATCGAAGCTCTCATCCATCGGGGGTATCTCGGTAAATTTCGGAAGAACCCGCCGACCCAACCAGTTGCCGATCGACGATCCCGGCAGACTGAAGAAGCGGCGACTAATCAGCCGACGGCCGGAGTCATCAACATGATCTCCAAGCGGCTGGGCCCGGGGACGTCTGCGGGAGGGGAGCCGACGAAAAAGTCGCGCCCGGACGACGTAATCACTTTTACGGAGGAAGACGTTCGGGGCATCCAAACTCCCCACGACGATGCTGTTGTTGTTTCGGCAACAATAGCAAATTATGATGTAAAAAGAATTTTTGTTGATAATGGAAGTTCGACGAATGTTTTGTTTTACTCGACCTTCTCCCGGATGCAACTGTCAACCGACCGACTTAAGAGGGTCTCTATGCCCTTGATCGGCTTTGCCGGGGATGCTGTCACGATGGAAGGAGAAATTACCCTGCCTGTGACGGCCGGCACCGAACCACGGTAAAGCACCGTCCACTTAACTTTTGCGGTCGTCCAAGTGCCTTCGGCCTACAATGCCATACTTGGACGACCCGGACTAAACGCCCTCAAGGCAATCGTCTCGATGTACCATCTCCTCGTTCGGTTCTCGATCAAAAATGGGGTCGGGGAGATGCGCGGGGATCAACAGCTCGCCCGACGATGCTTCCAGATCTTCGCTCAAAACGACGAGTTGAAGTGCTCCCTGACGATCGACAAGCTGGACCAACGGAAGGAGGAAGAGCGGGGATTGCCGGCCGAGCAGCTCGTGGCGATCCCGATAGCGAAAAATCCTGACCGAAAGGTATGGGTCAGGTCTCAATTGCCCGACCCCGAACGATGATGATTGACGGAGCTGCTGATGGCCAATGCCGACATATTTGCTTGGTCGGCAGTCGATATGTCGGGCATCCCCCCAGAGACAATAACCCACCGACTCAACATCGACCCGACGATGAGGCCGGTGAGGCAGAAGAAAAGGTCCTTCGCTCCAGAGAGACAGAGGGCCATCGACGAAGAAGTGGACAAGCTACTCGAAGCGGGCTTCATCCGAGAATCTACGTATCCCGATTGGCTCGCCAATGTTGTCATGGTCAAAAAAGCCAACGGGAAGTGGAGGATCTGCATCGATTATACCGACCTGAACCGAGCTTGCCCAAAAGATAGCTTTTCACTCCCAAAGATCGACCAGCTGGTGGACGCGACGTCCGGATTTTGACTGCTCAGCTTCATGGACGCCTTCGCCGGATACAATTAGATCCGGATGGCGCCTGAAGACGAGGAGCACATTACCTTCATGACTCCTAAGGGCCTCTACTGTTATCGGGTGATGCCCTTCGGACTGAAGAACGCCGGCGCCACCTACCAGCGACTTGTCAATAAGGTCTTTAAAGAGCAGATCGGGCGCAACATGGAGGTGTACGTGGACGACATGCTAGTGAAAAGTGCGCAGATCCCGGATCATGTTCGGGATCTCGAGGAGACCTTCCGCACCCTACGACGACATCGAATGAAGCTCAACCCGACCAAGTGCGCTTTTGGCGTGACCTCAGGGAAGTTCCTCGGATTCCTCGTTTCTCAGAGAGGGATTGAGGCCAACCCTGAGAAAATAAAGGCGATCCTCGACATGCGTCATCCGAACACCAAGAAGGAGGTCCAACAGCTGAACGGAAAAATCATCGCTCTTAGCCGATTCATTTCTCGATCAGCTGAAAGGTGCCTCTCGTTTTTCAAAACTTTGCACCAGGCAAATGGTTTTTCTTGGTCGGATGAGTGCCAACGGGCCTTCGAAGACCTGAAGAAGTACTTGGCTTCCCCACCGTTGCTCGTAAAGCCGCAAGTCGGGGAGACCTTGTATCTCTACTTGGCGACATCTTCTAAGGCGGTCAGTTCGGTGCTCGTCCGAGAAAATGAGAACCGAACCCATCAGCCTATCTACTATACCAGCAAGGTGCTCCACGGTGCCGAAGCCAGATATTCGGAGACGGAAAAGATGATTTTCACCCTGACCGTCTCCGCACAATGACTCCGTCCATACTTCCAGGCTCATGCCATAGTGGTTCTCACCAACCAGCCCCTGAGGGCGATATTGCGCCGACCGGATACATCTGGACGACTGGCAAAGTGGACGATGAAGCTCAGCGAGTTCGACATTCAGTACCGACCGCGCCCTGCGGCTCAGGTCTTAGCCGACTTCATCGTCGAGTGCCCGACAACCGACCAAGGGTCGGGAGCTGCGGACCCGGGATGAGACGCGGTCTCCGAGCCAGATCCGGTCTCCACCTGGGTACTGCACATCGACGGAGCTTCAAACGCTCAGGGGAGCGGGGCCGGGCTCCTGCTCACAAATTCGGATGGGGTGGTCACCGAGTACGCCCTCCGATTCGACTTCAAGGCCTCCAACAACCAAGCCGAATACGAAGCACTCCTCGCTGGCTTGAGGATGGCGAGGAAACTGGGCGTCGACAGCCTCCGGGCATTCTCCGACTCTCAGCTGATCGTGGGGCAGGTCAGGGGCGAATTCGAGGCGCGAGATCCGACCATGGTCAAATACCTTCAGAAAGTGAAGGACCTCATGGCACGCCTCAGGTATTTTGAAATTTTCCACATCCCTAGGTCGGAGAACGCCCGTGCCGACGCACTCTCCAGACTGGCGACTTCGGCTTTCGACTCTTTGGGTCGGACGTTCGTGGAGAACCTCAAGCAGCCGAGTGTCGATCGGGTCGACGAGGTGCTACAACTAACGGCCGAACCAAGCTTGATGGACCCGATCATTCGGTATTTGACCGACGGGATCGACACCGAGGATCCCGCGGAGGCCAAGCGGCTCCGATGGTCGGCCTCCCAATATGTGATCATGGACGGCCGACTCTACAAGAGGTCGTTCTCGCTCCCCTTGCTTAGGTGCTTGGGACCGACCGACGCCGACTATGCTCTCCGAGAGGTGCACGAAGGGATCTGCGGGAATCACTTGGGGGGCAAGTCCCTGGCCTACAAAGTCCTGCGACAGGGTTACTACTGGCCCACCATGAGGAAGGACGCGGCCGAGTTGGTTCGGAGGTGCGAACCTTGTCAGAAGTACGCCAAATTCAACACCAACCGGCCAGCCAAATCGCTCCTATTGTTGCTCCATGGCCCTTCGCTCAGTGGGGGGTCGATATTCTCGACCCTTTTCCTCCAGCATCGGGTCAAAGAAAGTTCATAGTTGTCGCCATCGACTACTTCACCAAGTGGATGGAGGCCGAACCCTTGGCGCAGATCACCGAGCGGAAGATAGAGGACTTTATCCAAAAATTCATCATCTTCAGGTTCGGATTGCCGCATACTATCATCACTGACAATGGGCGGCAATTCGACAACTAAGACTTCCGAGACTTCTGCGCAAGGTTCCACATCACGCACCGACTGACTTCAGTCGGGCACCCACAGTCCAACGGCGAAGTCGAGGTGACCAACCGGACCTTACTCCACGGACTCAAAATCCGACTGAATGAAGCCAAAGCCTCTGGGTCGACGAGCTAGGCTCCGTCCTGTGGGCTTACCGAACGACCCCGCACGTTCCGACCGGGGAGTCGCCTTTCAGTTTGGCCTACGGACAGAGGCTATGATCCCACTCGAGGTTGGACTGCCGTCTTCAAGGGTCGAGCGGTATCAAGAGCCGGACAACTCCAATTGTCAGAGGGCCGACCTAGACCTCCTCCCAGAACTGCGAAACGAGGCTCAAATTCGCATGGCTTCGTACCGACAGAAGGTTGCTCGGTATTACAATGCCAAGGTCAGACCAAAGCTCTTCAGGCCTGGCGACTTGGTCCTGAGGAAGGCAGAGGTCTCGAAGCCCCTAGACCAAGGGAAGCTGGCTCCGAACTGGGAAGGGCCCTACAAGGTAGCAGACACCTATGGTCCGAGAGCCTACCGACTGGAGACCCTTGAAGGGAAACCCATCCCCTGAACGTGAAACGCCGACAACCTGAAATTGTACTACCAATGAACTCTGTACTTGACCAGTCGGAATACAAATCCAGTTAAAATCTCAGAGTTTTAACTCTTCGACTAACGATCGACGCTCGCCAAGGTCAAGCCCCGACACGCCGACTTGGACTTGGTATCCGTCTGAAACCGACGACCCTACCATCGGTGACGCATCGGACTCTTACAAGGACCGATGCATCCATATGGACGGGAGCTACACTCCTTCGACGACACATCAGACTCTTACGAGGACCGATGCATCTATATTGACGGGAGTTGACACTCCTTCTACGGTCGAACTTTCGGGCCAGACCATCGGCTAACACACCGATCGGGCCCCGACCAAAGAAAGGCGAAATGCCTGCGCGACTGACGTCGCGACTCCCGACCGAGCTACGGCCGGTCGAAGGATATTCGGCTTACCACCGTCTATCGCACAATGCGACCTCAGTCGCATTCATGATTCACCGACCGGGCTATGGCCGGCCGGAAGATATTCGGCTTACCACCGTATATCGCGAGGCACAGTAAGTATACCCGACACAAGGGTATCGAGGTCCGACTTATCGGTGCTCCCTCGACTGAATGCGCCGGACGACATTCGACTGAACGCGTCAGAGGGGACCCGACTACCGAACCTTTACCACGGTCGGTCGGCTCCCGACTCAACAGACGCGTCCGACTGACGTCCTTGACTATCAAAGGCCGATCCAAAGTCGGGACTTACTCTACCTTCGTGGCGGCACGAGTTGCCGAACGTCCTAACCGACCTATATGAGTTAGCGACTTATATGAGTTAGCGACTTACGAAGACATTCAACAATACACAAGAAGAAAATCGAGCAGAGGAAAAAGTAAAGGAAGTTTTCATTCAAAGTCAAAGGAAGTTTACAAAGTCGGGTCGAAGCCCAATTACAAGTGCTCTAAAGAAGGAAAAGACAAAAGAAACTAAAGTCGGCAAGGCCGCGATCATCCCTCTGAGTCGATCTCCTCGACCGACGGAAGATTGGGGATAACTGGTGTATCGACCACGATCGGTGCTGGGTCGACGGCCGAAGCAGGACCGTCGGTCGGTGGGGGACTGGCAGTCGGCGCCACTTGCTCTGGGACGGCTTCCTCCGCCACGACGACGCCTCTCGATGGCTGGTCGGCCATCTCCTCGGTGGCTTGCTCCTCGGCCCCCGACGGGACGATACCGCTGAGGTTCATCTCTGGGTACAAGGCATGGACCGCATCCCGACCGTCCTCGTACCCCACCCGGTACGATGCGAAGCCGGACTCCAGCATCTCCTCCCGGTATTGATCGGTGGCACGGAAGTCCTCCACCGCCCGGCTTGCCGACTCCTTCGCCGACCTTGCTTCCTCTTCCGCCCGGCCGAGCGAGTCCTTTGCCGACTCTGCTTCTGCCTTCGCTATGTCGGCGTCAACCTGGGCGATCGATAGATCCTCCTCGGCTTTGGCGAGCTTCTCCAGGCTGACTCGAAGCTGCTCGCGCTCGCCTTCAAGTTCGGCGGCAACGCCATCCCGCTCGCGCCGCAGACGATGCACGGTCCGGTCCTTGCGTTTGGCTTCTTTTTTGGCCGACCTTAGCTCAGACCCGAGCTGGGAGACTTCGTCCACCAACTTGGCCTCCCGGTCGGCCGACTGCTTCAAGTGGTCGACCAGCATTGCCCGGTCGGCTTCGGCCGCCGCCGACCTTTCCTTCCAAGCCGCCCGGACGTTCCCGAACCTCCGGTATCCGGCTTCAAGCTCCGACATGGTGTAGATCAGCTGCCGACGCAAGTGTTTTGTCAGGAAAACAAAGTGACGAAAATTTTAAGAAAAAATGAGGCGAAACAAGACTTACCTCGATCATGGTCGGGTAGAACGAAGACAACATCTCGGTCACTTGCCGAGACCTCAACGCCTCCACGTCGGCCGGGAGGAGGATTCCCTGGCACAGCCTCCTCGCCAGGTTGTGGTCGGCCAATGCCGATGCACCTTCGGGGAACTGTGCGCTGGACGGCACAGTGCGACTCCCCGACCTTGTTTCGTCCGCGGGGTCCATCGGGGCCTTCCCCCGATCGGCTGCCCCGACCGACGGAACCGGCAGCGAGGGGATGCTCGAGGTTGAACCGGCACCCCCCGTTGCGGCCACAGACGCCGCCGGATGATGTTCGATTTTCCGAACGTCATCCGGCTCCACCGCCGCCGGTGAGGCCGCCGATGTTCCTTTGGTCGCTTCTTCCACCGGCCTCTCCTCCGCATGCGCTGCCGGAGCCGCGAGCGCTATCACTGGCTCCGATTGGTCGGTCGCCGACGCTTCGACGGTCGGCGCCGCTGGAGTAGGCTTCTTCGGAGGACGCGAAGGTCCTGCCCCCGATGCCGGCCTCTTCCTTGCTGCAAACTGTCGGATCTCGGCGTCGGTTGGCCGCATCCTTGGAGGTGTCCCTGCGATACCGACAGATATGTTAATCGAAGAGCTGGACCAAGGACCGAATGAAAAGAAGACCGGGGGATCGGGCGATACCTAGTCGGGGGATCAAACTCAGGCCGGCGTCATAGAGAGCTTGTTCGGTGACAAGCTCCCTCTGCTTCGGGACCGACATATCTTTAAGTCGGTGGAAGTCCTCCCGGTCGTCCGCCTCCACCCGGCTGTTGTCATTTGCTTCGGTTCGGGGCACGCCCCAGTGGGAAGGGAAGCCCCAAGAGGATGGAGATGAGACGAAGAAAAATTGGTTCTTCCACCCATGGATGGACGATGGAAGATCAGTGATGAAGGAAAGACCCTTCCGGGGGTTGAAGAGCCACCACCCTCGGGCCTTAGGGTGGGGTCGGAGCACAAAGAATGCCCGGAAGAGCGATATACGAGGGTTGGTCGGCAAAAGCTGACACAACAGCGCGAAGCTGATTATCAGTCGGACAGAGTTCGGCGCCAATTGCGCCGGACAAAGTCCGTAATAATTCAGCAGATTCCGGACGAACTCCGGAATCGGGAGCCGAAGACCCGCGCGAAGATCTTCGACATACAGCGCCAGTTGGCCCGACGGAGGGTTGTTAACCCGACCGCCGGCCCCTGGGGCGGAGAGTTGAAACTGCTTCGGGATGCGATACTGCTCCTGAAGCCGATCAACGTTCGGTCCTGAAAGCGAGGAAACCTCAACTTCTGGAGTCGACCGGGAGTCGTCGGTCGGATTTCCCGACCGAGCTCCCCGAGTCGGATTTTCGGCCATCACACCAGAACCGAACAAGAAGAGGAAGAAGCGAAGAGGAAGAGGAAGCAAAGAGGAAGAAGAAGAAGAGGAAGGGAAGACCACGAACCGGCAATGAACCCTTTTGGAAGCAGGAGGGAAGACGACTGCCGGCGACGACTGAGAAATCGCCCGGACAGAGTTTCTGCAGCAAAACGTCAACAATGAGGTCCTGGGTCCGGATGGTCCTATATATATAGGGCCGTCCGACGGTCGAGATGCCTCCGCGTCGATCGAAGCCTCACGGATGTGCGACACGTGGCGGCTTCCGGGCCCTCCTTTCGGCCTGATGATTCGGTGTGCCCATCCAGGGACGGCCGCACCGCCCTCATTAAATGCGAGGGGCGCCGGCCCAACCACCTCCGACACGTGGCAAACAGGGCCGCGGTTTCGAATTAAAGCGCCCGCGGCGATTCGAGTTCCCGATGGGACGCCTGACAGCGCACTGCGACGGTCTGCGTTCCCCAGAAGGCGTCGGATATCCGATCGTCTGACGCCGAATCGTCTGGCACCCGACCTCCTGACGCAGACGGGACGTATGACGACGACAAGATGGGACATCTGACACCTGACGCCGACGTGACATCTGACACTGACTAGACGTCTGACACCAGCGAATCGCTCGGCATGCATGAGACGCCTGACATCGTATCAACCCGCGGTACGGTCGGGATTTGGCATACGACGAATCCACTCCTTTTCGCCCGGGGTTGCTGCCCAAATAAAGGCATCGGCCAGCTCACCGTCCGACTCAGGAGTGGAGGGGGGCAACTGTTGGGGAATACCCACCGACCGTCCGACCGATGGCCGGAGGGACCGACCGACCGACTGACGGCCGGAGGGACCGACCGACCGACTGACGATCGGAGGGACCGACCGGCAGACGACATCACCGGCCAATTAACGGCCCCCCAACTGACTGAGGATGTGTCGGTCGGGCATTCTTTTTCCGACCGACTGGACCTGGAAGCCTGATGGCCGACTCACGTAAGACTCGCCGACCAACGGAGGGGCCCGACGCCGCTCAGCTGGCCACCGACCTAGGGTCGGTCGACTCCTCCGATCGCCGTACAGCCGCCAGAGCTTGTCAGTTCTGACAGCAACATGCGGCACTGCCACCTAGGGGCATTGTCCCACCTAGGGCATTGTCAACCCTAGTGATTTGACAGCCCCACGACGACATGACACTTTTACGGCGACTCTGACAGTCTACAGTGAATTGACAATTCCTCAATTGTCCGCGCCATTAATGACGGCGCCATACCGTGCTCCACTATATAAATCGGGGAAGGCGACAGTGCAGGGGATCTCCACTTCTCGACTTCGAAACCACAGGCTCGCTCCCTCTCTCTCTCTCTCGATTGAGCTCTCTGTTTTCATTTCACTGTTGCCCAGTCACCTCTCTGACTTGACCGTCGGAGGGTCTCCGTCGGAGCCACCTCCGGTCAGTGTGGACTTCCTTTTTTGCAGGCGCTCGTTCCCGGCGACCAGGCGACGAGGGGATTGGCCGCAACAGTACTAAATTTTATAGAGGTTGCCATTGAGCAAGATGAGTCGAGGAATGATAGCAGATCACATTAATGGAAGCAGCATTATCAATATATCAATCAAAATTTGTGCATATAAGGGGAGAGTAGGAGTAGTTTCCTCTATATGGAGGGGCAACTCTAGAGGATCTGATTTATTTGAAAATCAAATTTTAGTTTGTATTACCATCTTATCATGAGTAACGATAAATTAATAAATCATATTTTTTGCCCAAATTATTTACATATTTAAAGATATCTTATTTGGTAGGTATATGCAGCTTTCTATTTTAAAATATTATTTTGTTAAGATAAACACTAATGGTTATAAAAACTTAGACATGTGCAATGTATTTTGAAAGAATAAGTTGAATGCATAAATAGAAATTTAGAAAAAAAATATTTTATATTATCTCTTTTTGGGAGCTCAGCTATGATAATTTAATATTTAATTCATATCAATACATATAAAAAGCACAAATAACAGAACAACTATATTTAAAATCTTATTATTAATATAAGAAAACACAATGCAGATTCATTTAATTTTGCAGCAGCATACAATTGTTTCTCACAATAATTGAATGCATCTGTTACCAAAAAAAAAAAAAAAAAAGGTGATGCATCAAAATACATGGGGGTTGAAATGTCATTACCCAGCATCAACAGCCCAGAGACTCCTCACGTGCTGCTCCTCACCCAAACCCACTCTCTCCAGCCGCGTTCCCGTCCAACAACCATTCCGCATAAAAAAATTCCACAGAGACGACGACATCGACAGTCCAAATATACCACGAAATGTACGGACGGACATGATCACTCCGATCAGAATTCACCGACGGCTGATGCTGTATTGTCGTATAAAGTTAAAACTGCGACCCATTGCAGAGCCCGTCCACACGCTTCGTCGCACGGAGGGTGGGCGAGTACTCCCCCACCTCTCCCTCCTCTAGTCTTATATAATTCCCCAACGGCTCCAAAAATGCTCGCCCGTTCGCACGCTGTCTCTCTCTCCCCCTCCCTCCCCACCTCCACTCCCCCCGGGTCTTGCGGGAACTCTTGGATCGCAGGTAGATTCGCCCTCCTCTTTACTCGCTTTTTATCTTATCCAGGTCGCTGTGGTTTCGGCTGCGGGTTGGGATCTTTCCGCTGTTGAGTGGATCTGATGACGTGATCCGTGTTCTTTTGGCTGCATTGATGCGATTTCTCATGATTCAGTTCGGTTTTTCAATTTGTAGACGTGATCTTTTCCACTGACTATTAGATCTGGAAATTTTTTGAATCATTTTGGTTAAAATTTATAAAGATCTGAGTTTTGACGGGTCATTTGATGCCAAGAATCTGTTTATGGAGGGATTTATTTCTTGGTTCACTAACTGGACGGAGTTGGATTGTTTCTATGATGAAAATATGAGTGCTTGCGTATGAGACAATTGTTTGGTTGTTCCGATAGTGTTGCCACCGAAGCAGTTTTTATCTGAGAGGGAAAAATGCTGCAGTGATCTTGCTGATCCTTGGCAAAGTTCTCTCTCTTCGGATTTCTATATTTAGGTAATGATTTTAAATGATGACTCGGTTTATGGTCGATGACTTTTGATTTGGCTAGTGAGTCTTACGAAATGCCTCTCTTATTTAGGTGCTTGCAACAAGGGATTTTTAGCAGAGAGAATTAGTTCATATTTCTAATTAGCATGAGATGGATAATTCTAAATGTGAATGTTGTGATGCGCCTGTTCATGTGTGGAGTGTTTCCAGAAGCTAATGAGCAATACTTTCTTTTGAGAAAGTTCACAATTTTATACAGCAATTTTTTTTTTTTTTTAAAGTTTTTCAAGATATTGTGGTTGTGAAAACCTGTGACGAGGTAAAAGGAGTTATTTTTATTTATTTATTTATTGGATTGGATTTTGGGGGAGGGGGAAGAGGGTGTGGGTGGTTGAGGTGGAGACGAGAATAGGGTTGTATAATGCAGATGAATTATTTTGTGTTGAAGCTGTCTTTCTCATTAACAATAATTCTTGATCGGCTTTGTCAGTCACTTTTCAAAGTATAACTACAGAAAATTCTGGTCTTCTCAACATTTATGTTCTTGCAAAATGTAAAAGAGAATGAAAAAACATTTCTTTTTCATTTTCAGATGCAAATGACATCAAGTCCCAAGTGTCAAAATGACAATCAAAGTCATATTTGCAATTCACAAATATACACATGATACACGTCAACTTAAATGGTTTTATGTCATTTTTCATTCTTCTTTTAATTGTATGTGCGCATCAAGAAGTGATACTTGCCAAAGCAGTCTGAATCAAATACTGCTTGCAGCATTTTTTTCTTTCTATTCTGAGTGTTTCATATATCAAGTTGTTTTTTGTTTTAATTCTGAATGTTAATTCATGACTGCATGCAGATTAGTTGACCATCCTTTT